>NW_017306648.1:447537-456765 GCF_000935625.1 Nanorana parkeri | reverse complement strand
CCAGCGCTGACTGGCGGAACGGACGGGGAAGGGGGCGGGTACAGCTGGCTCTGCCTCTAGATAGGCAGAGCCAGCTGTCACTCACGCAGCTGGGCGGATCCAGACATAATTGTCGGAATCCGCTTCAGCTGCGGCATCTCAGTATACCGCGAGCAGTAGCTCGCGGTATACTGAGCTTAGGGTGACAGGAGGACGCTTGTTTGTGTCCTCCCGTTACCCTAAGGAGAACTATGGGGAAAAGCCTTGACCCCATATCTCTCCTTTAAGTTTTAGACTCCCAGAACTGTTTTTAATAAAGTCCCCTGTATACTTATGTGGAGGGGATAGGGCCACCCATGCGTGGAATTTTGACTGATTCCTGCTGAATCAGCCAAATTTCGCTCCGTGTGTACCCAGCTTTACTCTCCTTAATTGTCCTGATTACCAATGTCACAGAGAATAAAAGTGAGGACAAATCCAAAAATGTTAGTTGTCACCTAAACAGAAGTATAGGAGACATCTTCTAATGGGGACACTTGTTCCCATGACTCTCCCCTACTCTATGTAAAATGAAAGAAAGGTTTTGGCCTTGGATATATTTTATGGTCACGTACCACAGACTGGTTTGCATGCTCTACTCCATAGAGGTCATGATTTCTATAGGCTGCACTGATGATGACCAACAGCCTAAGGGTACGTTCACACCATATGCAGTGCGTTCCGGTCCGATACTGGCCGGAACGCACTGTGGGGCAGGAGGGGGCGTGGCGGGCCATTGAAGTGGATGGCACCGTAGCCACGACCTCTGGCCGTAATGCGATCGCCCGCTTGCAGCACTTTGGAGATTCACCTTCTCTGTCCTGTAGATCCTTATTACTGGGACAGAAAGTGATGGGAAATCCAAAGTATTACAACTGTCACTGAAACCGGAGGTCTTCCCATGGGGACACATATTCTTGTGACAACTGTCTACCTGAAGGAGATTTTCCCTCACTCTGGACAGATACCCTCTTACTTCCTGTTGTGTCTCTGGGAAAACACTCAGCAAAACTAGAAAGAAATTTCAACAGCATCAACTTTTATTATTATACAGGACTTAGATAGCAACAACAGGTTGTGCTTCACAAAATAAAAGGAAAGTTACAATACAATGCAAGACATGAGGATTAGGAAAGCCCTGCTCACAAGAGCTTACAATCTAAAAGGGAGGTGCAAGTGATACAAAAGGTAATATGTGAGTTAATGGAGAATGTAAAAGTTCTGTCTTTAGTTAGAGGCGGGTAGTCTTCCCTGAATTGAAGAGTTTTAAGAGATCGCCTAAAGATGGACAGAGTTGGAGACAGCTGAAGGGATTGGGGTAGGGAGTTTCAGAGGATGGGGGAAACTCTAGAGAAGTCTTTGAGGCAAGCATGGGAGGATCACAAAAAAAAAACACTTGTGTGGCCAACCAAGAAAAAAGAATCCCAAATCCTATTTGGGTTGGGCAAAAATAATATGTGTTTAACAAAACATAGCACAGAGATGTTGAAGTTTGGAGCCAGAAAGGCAGTATAGGACTCAGGTACGTTCCCTCCTTACCGCTAAGCATTAAAGGAGAACTATTGGGTCAGGGCTTTTCCCTGTAGTTCTCCTAAGGGTAACGGGAGGACACAAACTAGCGTCCTCCCATCACCCAAAGCTCATAGCTCGCGGTATACTGAGACAATTCTGTCTGGATCCACCCAGCTGTGTGAGTGACAGCTGGCTCTGTCTATCTAGAGGCAGAGCAAGCTGTAATCGCCCCCTCCCCGTCCGTTCCGCCAGTCAGCGCTGGAGGATCGGACAGGGGAGGGGGGTAATCCCTGCACAGAGCCGTTAGTGACAGTCACGGCTCTCTACACCGATAGATTGAGAAGTGAGCAAACGCCGGTATGTGCTCGCTCACTTCCCGATCTACTGAGCCGACCTGTGACAGTTTCAGTGTCACAGGTCGGCTCAGATTATGAGGCTTATAGTATATTAAGGACCGTGAATATGAAAATCCTAGTATTCTGATAACAGTATGTGATGAATACATGTAATGATAGCTGAGACAGAGTCTTCAGATCAATGCAAGCTGAAGCAGTGAAGTACATAAAGCACTTTATTTGTCAAGGCTGGAGGCTTTGCTAGCTGGCTTGTATTGGGAGAAGCTTTTATCGCCAGAGCTCGTAGTGACAATGGTGGCGGTGGGTGACACAGGCATCTGACACACTAGGAAGTGTGCTGCATGTGAATAGTCTCAAGTGCAGCTTCCGTTACACAAGTGTTTTAGGTTCTCTAAGTGTACATGCAGGCCAAGCTGTCCAGCAAAAGTGGCTGTGACAATGACCAACTAACAAGACTGTTGTGGGTGTTTGAGCTGTTACAGTAACATCTGTATGTGTGTATATGTATATTTATATATTTTACTTCACAAAAGCAAGATTTAAAGCTCAACTCCAGCTATATTTTCTTTTTCTAATATGGGTAGACACTGGAACAGTGAATACTTCTATCAAGCTTTTAATGCTGTATATGAACCTGTTGGGGAGACTTCACGATACTTCTGTGTCTGTGAATACAGGACAAGTTGTCACCAAGTTGATATGGCAACCTGACAGAGTATCTAATCCTCATTTAACTCATTTTTTTTTTACTGGTTTGTGTCTCCCAACTGGAGAGATTTCATATCATTTTCTGTTCCAACAGAAGGTATAGTAAAGCTTTTCAATGGGGACACTGACCAAATTAAAACCTGGCAAGAGATTTTTTTTCCTTCCAAACTCTGTTTAAAACTTTAAAAAAAAGCTTTGGCTGGAGTTGAGCTTTAAAAGAGAACTATGGCCAAACCTTTTTTGTGGCTATAGTTCTCTTTTGGGTCACAGGAGGACAATTACAAATGTCTTCCTGTGATTCAAAGTCAGCATATAGGCAGCTACTGTCTGCTATATGCTCACAGCACAGAACCGGGCTGCAGCTAGGAAAGATCCCCCCCACCGTCCGTCCATCCAATGAGCGCTGGAGAAACAGAGAGGGGAGAAATCCCTACGGGGAGGAATGACTGACAGTCACTGCTCTCTGCATGGAGAAGTGGTAAGCTGAGCACTCAGCGGTTTGTGATCGATCAGTTCTCAAACACACTGTCACACACTGGCTCTAAGCATTGGGAAAAGGACATTTTACTCTCCCAATACTTTTCCTTTAAGCCATGTGAATAAATGATCTCCTGGAGTCTGCAGTCATTACAGTGTATCGAAGACAACAGAGCAGCATAGGACTGCAGAGGAGGCTCCAAAAAATCAAACTTGCTTTTGTTCTCTTTACTGTCAGAGCCATGGGGATCCCATATAATGTGGGTTTATGGTTAGCTGAATGAACGGCTTCATGGTAATTCTTGGGGATAGTGATATATTTCCTCCTTACTAGCAAACACGTTCCTGTTCATGAACAAAGTAATATTGAAGTTGTGGTTTCACAAACATGCACACCATGATTAATGAAACTGCTTGGTGACATTCTAACAACAGAGTAAATGGTTTCATTGTGTCACAGTGACCTGTAATAGGATGCAGTTCCTGACCATCGGTCCACTGTACCCCAGAGGCTGCTAGATCATGGGGTACACTTCTCCCGTTCCTCATCCTAGCAGTAAACATGTATAAAGAAAAAGGATAACCGCAACATCTCCTATTAATTAGCCTGACATAAAAAGACAGCGAGCAGCAGGGGCGTAACTAGAAATCAGAGGGCCCCTTTGGTCTCTAGTTACACCCCTTGCAGAGCCCAACTGAGATCCCACACAGCCCACCTGAGGGTGACCCTGCAGAGACCACCATAGAGTCTCTAAGGTGGGCTCTGCAGGGTCACACTCCTTACCTGTCCGCCTCCTCTTCCTCCACCGTCGGTGATGAGCCCCGCCTCCTCCGCCCATCACCTCCTCTGATGCCAACACCGGGCCCCGCCTCCTTCTCCACTGCCGGGTCCTGCCGGCTCCACCAGCGCTGCTGGCTCTCACTGACCCAGCAGCGGCTGTGGAGAGGAACGAGCCGCTGCTCAGATCACTGTCTGGGAGGGGCACACTCCTCTTCAGTGCTGGCTTCAGTGACAGCCAGCAGCGTGAGATGCCATAGCGACCCAGAAATGTCCTGGCCGGGCCCCCCTGTGTCGCTATGGTGATTGTTACGCCACTGGCGAGCAGCATGTTCTGCCCATGATCCATTTAAAGAGAGTGAATTGTGGCAGTAATGTGTAGTGCCCAGGGTATGGTGGTGGGCAGCATGTGCAGGAGAGGTGAACAAATGGTGTGATGACAGGTACCATGTGCAGGAGAGGAGTACAGAGGGTATGATGGCTGGCAGTATTTGCAGGAGGGGAGTACACAGGGTATGATGGCGGGCAGTATTTGCAGGAGAGGAATATGGAGGATATGATGGTGGGCAGTATGTGCAGTAGGGGAGTACACAAGGTATGATGGTGGGCAGCATGTGCAGGAGAGGTGAACAAATGGTATGATAACAGGTACCATATGCAGGAGAGGAGTACAGAGGGTATGATGGCTGGCAGTATTTGCAGGAGGGGAGTACACAGGGGATGATGGTGGGCAGTATGTGCAGGAGAGGAGTACACAAGGTATGATGGCGGGCAGTATGTGCAGGAGGGGAGTACACAGGGGATGATGGTGGGCAGTATGTGCAGGAGAGGAGTACACAAGGTATGATGGCGGGCAGTATGTGCAGGAGGGGAGTACACAGGGGATGATGGTGGGCAGTATGTGCAGGAGAGGAGTACACAAGGTATGATGGCGGGCAGTATGTGCAGGAGGGGAGTACACAGGGGATGATGGTGGGCAGTATGTGCAGGAGAGGAGTACACAAGGTATGATGGCGGGCAGTATGTGCAGGAGGGGAGTACACGGAGTATGATGGTGGGCAGTAAGTGCAGGAGAGGAATATGGATGGGTATGATGGTGGGCAGTATGTGCAGGAGAGGAGTACACAGAGTATGATGGTGGGCAGTATGTGCAGGAGGGGAGTACACAGGGTATGATGGCGGGCAGTATGTGCAGGAGGGGAGTACACAGGGTATGATGGCGGGCAGTATGTGCAGGAGAGGAAAATGGAGGGTATGATGGTGGGCAGTATGTGCAGGAGGGGAGTACACAGGGTATGATGGTGGGCAGTAAGTGCAGGAGAGGAATATGGAGGGTATGATGGTGGGCAGTAAGTGCAGGAGAGGAATATGGAGGGTATGATGGTGGGCAGTAAGTGCAGGAGAGGAATATGGAGGGTATGATGGTGGGCAGTAAGTGCAGGAGAGGAATATGGAGGGTATGATGGTGGGCAGTAAGTGCAGGAGAGGAATATGGAGGGTATGATGGTGGGCAGTAAGTGCAGGAGAGGAATATGGAGGGTATGATGGTGGGCAGTAAGTGCAGGAGAGGAATATGGAGGGTATGATGGTGGGCAGTAAGTGCAGGAGAGGAATATGGAGGGTATGATGGTGGGCAGTAAGTGCAGGAGAGGAATATGGAGGGTATGATGGTGGGCAGTAAGTGCAGGAGAGGAATATGGAGGGTATGATGGTGGGCAGTAAGTGCAGGAGAGGAATATGGAGGGTATGATGGTGGGCAGTAAGTGCAGGAGAGGAATATGGAGGGTATGATGGTGGGCAGTAAGTGCAGGAGAGGAATATGGAGGGTATGATGGTGGGCAGTAAGTGCAGGAGAGGAATATGGAGGGTATGATGGTGGGCAGTAAGTGCAGGAGAGGAATATGGAGGGTATGATGGTGGGCAGTAAGTGCAGGAGAGGAATATGGAGGGTATGATGGTGGGCAGTAAGTGCAGGAGAGGAATATGGAGGGTATGATGGTGGGCAGTAAGTGCAGGAGAGGAATATGGAGGGTATGATGGTGGGCAGTAAGTGCAGGAGAGGAATATGGAGGGTATGATGGTGGGCAGTAAGTGCAGGAGAGGAATATGGAGGGTATGATGGTGGGCAGTAAGTGCAGGAGAGGAATATGGAGGGTATGATGGTGGGCAGTAAGTGCAGGAGAGGAATATGGAGGGTATGATGGTGGGCAGTAAGTGCAGGAGAGGAATATGGAGGGTATGATGGTGGGCAGTAAGTGCAGGAGAGGAATATGGAGGGTATGATGGTGGGCAGTAAGTGCAGGAGAGGAATATGGAGGGTATGATGGTGGGCAGTAAGTGCAGGAGAGGAATATGGAGGGTATGATGGTGGGCAGTAAGTGCAGGAGAGGAATATGGAGGGTATGATGGTGGGCAGTAAGTGCAGGAGAGGAATATGGAGGGTATGATGGTGGGCAGTAAGTGCAGGAGAGGAATATGGAGGGTATGATGGTGGGCAGTAAGTGCAGGAGAGGAATATGGAGGGTATGATGGTGGGCAGTAAGTGCAGGAGAGGAATATGGAGGGTATGATGGTGGGCAGTAAGTGCAGGAGAGGAATATGGAGGGTATGATGGTGGGCAGTAAGTGCAGGAGAGGAATATGGAGGGTATGATGGTGGGCAGTAAGTGCAGGAGAGGAATATGGAGGGTATGATGGTGGGCAGTAAGTGCAGGAGAGGAATATGGAGGGTATGATGGTGGGCAGTAAGTGCAGGAGAGGAATATGGAGGGTATGATGGTGGGCAGTAAGTGCAGGAGAGGAATATGGAGGGTATGATGGTGGGCAGTAAGTGCAGGAGAGGAATATGGAGGGTATGATGGTGGGCAGTAAGTGCAGGAGAGGAATATGGAGGGGTATGATGGTGGGCACTATGTTCAGTAGAGGAGTACACAGGGTATGATGGCGGGTAGTATGTGCAGGAGGGGAGTACACAGGGTAAGACAACAGAGAATATATACAGGAGAGGGGTACACAGAGTATGATGGCGGGCAGTATGTGCAGGAGAGGAATATGGAGGGGTATGATGGTGGGCACTATGTTCAGTAGAGGAGTACACAGGGTATGATGGCGGGTAGTATGTGCAGGAGGGGAGTACACGGGGTATGATGGTGGGCAGTAAGTGCAGGAGAGGAATATGGAGGGTATGATGGTGGGCAGTATGTGCAGGAGGGGAGTACACGGGGTAAGACAACATAGGATATATACAGGAGAGGGTTACACATAGTATGATGGTGGGCAGTATGTGCAGGAGAGGAGTACACAGGGTATGATGGTGGGCAGGATGTGCAGGAGAGGAGTACACAGAGTATGATGGTGGGCAGGATGTGCAGGAGAGGAGTACACAGAGTATGATGGTGGGCAGGATGTGCAGGAGAGGAGTACACAGAGTATGATGGTGGGCAGGATGTGCAGGAGAGGAGTACACAGAGTATGATGGTGGGCAGGATGTGCAGGAGAGGAGTACACAGAGTATGATGGTGGGCAGGATGTGCAGGAGAGGAGTACACAGAGTATGATGGTGGGCAGGATGTGCAGGAGAGGAGTACACAGAGTATGATGGTGGGCAGGATGTGCAGGAGAGGAGTACACAGAGTATGATGGTGGGCAGGATGTGCAGGAGAGGAGTACACAGAGTATGATGGTGGGCAGGATGTGCAGGAGAGGAGTACACAGGGTATGATGGTGGGCAGTATGTGCAGGAGGGCAGTACACGGATTATGATGGCGGGTAGTATGTGCAGGAGAGGAATATGGAGGGGTATGATGGTGGGCAGTATGTGCAGGAGGGGAGTACACAGGGTAAGACAACAGAGGATATATACAGGAGGGGAGTACACAGAGTATGATGGTGGGTAGTATGTGCAGGAGAGGAATAGGGAGGGGTATGATGGTGGGCAGTATGTGCAGGAGGGGAGTACACAGTGTAAGACAACAGAGGATATATACAGGAGAGGAGTACACAGAGTATGATGGTGGGCAGTATGTGCAGGAGAGGGGTACACAGAGTATGATGGTGGGCAGTATGTGCAGGAGAGGGGTACACAGAGTATGATGGTGGAGAGTATGTGCAGGAGAGGGGTACACAGAGTATGATGGTGGGCAGTATGTGCAGGAGAGGGGTACACAGGGTAAGACAACAGAAGATATATACCGGAGAGGAGTACACAGAGTATGATGGTGGGTAGTATGTGCAGGAGGGGAGTACACAGGGACAGGAGAGGAGTACACAGAGTATGATGGCAGGTATTATCCTTCGGAAAGAAGTATGGAGGGCATGACAACAGAGAGTATGTTCAGAAGAGGAGCGGGTATAATGGCAAACAATTTGTGCAGGAGAGGAATGCGGAGTGTACGCAGCCATTACAGAAACAAACCACAGCCCTCCTTATAATAACAGAAGAGTTGTCAGCAATATTTTGTACAAGTCACTTGGTCGTCTTTAGCAGAGTTCCTCTGTGGCCGTTGTCATGGTTACGTGCGCCCCACTGACGGCGAATCAGACCAGGAAGTAAGTCGCCCGGATCCTTTCTCTTGTTGCTATGGGAGCAGGCCCCGCCCTCCTACGAATCAGTAGGTGACACTGCCCGGAAGTGAGCTGGCGCTGCCGCCGTGGTACGGCAGACCCGGAAGTGCGGCAGGACAGGGGGGAAATGGCTGTGGCTGCGGGAGCTGGGGACGAGGAGAGGGACATGAAGCAGCTGCAGGCGGACCTGAGGGAGCCGGGGACTCCACCGGGGAGAAGTCAGACTGACAGTAAGTAGCCGGGAGTCCAGACTGTAGGAGGGGTCGTGGGATTTGTAGTTCCCCATCAGCTGAGGAGAGAGTGCAGAGTCCTCTGTGTGCTTGTGCTATATGTCATAGATTTTTATACTGTCCTATAGTTTATATTTGTTGTACTCGGTCTGTAATGTTGTGTTCTAATGTATTTAGTCTTATAATTGTAGGTTATATGAATAGACTTTCCCTTCTCTTAGACAAGTGTGGTCTATAATTCTGGATGATGGCAGTTTCAGCTGTGTCAGTCTTTGGAGGGACTTCATTTCTCCCTATGCACATTTCCCTATTCCAGCCGAATGTTTGATTTGTTTATCGGTTATGGGTAAAACATGAAGTCAGTCATATCTGGTGATCACCCCCTGAGTCTTGGCTTTAATGTGACCCGGTCCGGTCTTTCAGTCATTCCCAACGGCGATCCCTACAATAGAAGAGATATTCTAGTCTCCTGTGGCCTGTGTCTCCTGCAATTCCTGCACTGCAGCCTCTATAAGCCGTGTCAGCATTTGACATGTACAGGTGTGTGGTATGTCTCAGGTGTGTGACTTTAATGTAGACATTAGTGT
>NW_017306648.1:429432-447525 GCF_000935625.1 Nanorana parkeri | reverse complement strand
TTACAAGGCGGGGACAGTGGCAAATGACTCTTCTGGAGGTGCTGAAGACCCTGACAGAGGCTGCAGTGCTGAAACAGAGGCAATAGGTGACATGGAGCACATGGACAGTGAGTATACTATACTGTGTCCTGCCATTGGGAATGTTTAGTAGACCTGACAGGGTTGCTTTGACCAGTGTGATATAGAGTAATGTGGGTATAAATAGATGGTTCCGGGTACTGGAAGTGGTAGGTAATGGGTACTAATGCCATGTTTAGGGCTGTACATGGGGGATGTATGTCATGGTCTTCAGATGATTAGTGTAGCGCTGATGCTGGGACTTTCCTTTGGTTACTCTGGTTCAACTAAGCAGAGAAGACATTGGGGGGGAATTTATGAAAGTGGAGCAGACAGAATCTGGAGCGGTTGCCCATAGTAACCAAGTAGCTTCTCTCTTTCATTTCAACAAACTAAAGAGAGAAGCTGATTGGTTGCTATGGGCAAGCACTCCAGATTCTGTCTGCTCCAGTTTTCATAAATTCCCCCGATACACCTTTGTTATGGGCCAAAGTGGGACTCTTGGAAGGACTGATAGTTTACAACCGTAGCGACAGAAAATATCGAAGGAGCAAGATGGGAAATGTTTTGACCAAATTGAATTCATACTGTGAATGTTGTTTTTCGTTCTGGAAACATTCATTCCAAAATTCAAATGAAGTTTGAACGACATTCCCCATCTATCTCTGATGTCATCGAATGTTCTGATGATGAGAGTTTTGGTCTGAATGTTTGTATGAAGATCTAGCAGTGTATGGCCGGCTTTGTCTGCTTTAGTAGATCTTTCCTTCTGATCTCCCTGACGCAGTCTTACTGCCACACAGTACACACATAACATACGGGGATGTATAGGGAGCACCAGAGGAACATGGGAGATGACCTCATTCATATGCTAGCCACATGCTACATTTCTCTTTCACCTGTGTAGTGTCTGAATCCGTTGTATTTAGTCAGGAGACCCTGTCACTACATCATGATGGTAAATATAAAGAGGTTTGTACAGTCGGATCATATTAACGTGGCCACCGTTCGAGTTCTGTATTGGGTCAGACTCTGGACCTGAGGGTCCGGTGTAGATGCAGGAAAGTGACTTGTATAAAGCATTGATCTCTAGGCATCTGCAACACAGTTCCATGGGTTTGGGTATCACGAGACGTAGACCAGTCCCTGGTTTGGGGTATATGCTGTCACCTTTGTTCTCAATGGTGTGAGAAGGGACAGTCCCTGGGTACCACATGCAGCAAGCTGGCATATCGATAAATTTTTAGAGATTGAGTACATTATAGACTAGTAACCTGCTGATGTGTATCCTGTCCTCCCTCAGATCTCCAGCTCCCTGTACTGTATGAATGAGGTCTGTGTTGTAGGCTTCTCTCATTCACAAGGCCTCTAGTGTTTGGGTCCTGCTGCCCCTGGCCAGGAGTGCTTCAGACATGTACAGTGTACACTTTTGTGTTCTGTACTCCACGGCCTGTACATAGGACATTGATATGTAAGGGCGTTGTTGATCATTGCAGGTATTTTGGGTGTGTATTGTCATGAGTTGAATCAGATTTATATTTGTCGTCATTTGCATTCTCCTTTTTAAGTATAGACAAACCCTTTCTCACAGTTAACACTGTCAGTGCCGACATGGAGAGAACCCATCACAAAACTTGTTGGAGATGCATGAAATCACTGACTTGGGGCAAAGAAGTACGCCAAGTCTGTTTGGAATTCATAATCTAAAATGTGGCTGTTCTGCAATGTGTGAGCACCGGGCCCATCACAGCGCTGCCAAGTCCGTGCAGCTTTATCAATAGTGTGGGAGATTACAATGAAAGGCACCAGGTTTTCTGCTGCTCATCACTCGACGCTGGCCCCTTAAATCTTAAAGGAAGTTTATCTTTTTTTTTTTGCCTCTATTTTCTTTATTATGTTTAGAAGTTAGAAAATGCCACTGTTAAAGTATTTGACATTTCCTTCTATTTTAGAAAAATGTTATATATTTATTTTTTACCCTTTTTCATCCAGCAAGTCCAAGTGTTTTACATAGCAATTGATCTTCAGTAAGTAAAACAAGTGCAGAGCCTATGGTGGGCTTTCTTGCATGCTCAGCACGCAGTGTAACACAAAGTGCCACATGTGCTAAAGTAACTATCACATGACAAAATAAAGATCTTAAATATAAAAAATCTTGCAAAAGAAGATTCTTTACATTTACCTCCCCAATGCGTGGTAAGCCCTCATTTCACTCTCTTCATGACCTATGGCCTCCATCAAAGAACTCTTTACATCGGACTTTGAATGCTGGCGTCTGTCTTCACACTCTGTGACTGCTTGTGTCAGCCCTACGTTACTATAGGACAGAGTGGTGACATAAGTCAGCTGCAGTGCACACTGGGGGACCAGGCATTTAGTACAACAAACTGTGTCTGATGTGAGGAGGTCGAGGCGCCCGGAGAGCCTTCCGCAGGTCGCGGCGCCCGAAGAGCATTCCGCAGGTCGTGGCAAAGAAGAACCCGCCACTCTTCGGGCGCCGCGGCCTTCCGCAGAATGTTGCGCCCAAAGAGCCTTGCGCAGGCCGCGGGGCCCCAAGGTTGTGAAGTGAGGAGTCTTCTTTTGCTTTTGTTATAGGACTTATTTTTCCTACATGAGTCTTTTTTAAAGAAAGCTGTACTGAGGCAATATGGAGGTAATCATAGCGATTTAGTGACCTATATACTATTGAGGCAATAACCAGGAAAAGGTTTATTACTGGCTCTGACTTCAATGTCCTGACTTAATATGTGTTAATTTAATGCAATCCTTTCAAATATATCCGTTTGCTTAGTTTTTAGTATCTTTTAGTTTTTGTTGAATAATTTGAACTCCCAGATAAAATAATCTAGAAAGAAAGACTTTGTCTGTGTCTCTGCTGGCTGCCTCTGCGGCATGCCTTGTGTTTGTTACAACACTTGATTAGAACACAATGGTTTACATTCATCAGCATATCACATGTAATCAAATACAAATTGTGTTTCCATTGACTGGGCTTTGTTTTTTTTTCCTTGAGGCCATCTTGGTAATTTGGCTTATCAGGTAAGGCAGCCGGATGGTCTAACCAGAGGACTATCGGGAGGCATTTTATATTGGTACAGACCAGTCACACTGGCTTGTCCTAAGCTTCTGATGGAAAGTCAGATAAAGACGTATAAAGATGGAGTTTCTCCAATGCCAGCATGGCGTTTATGAGAGGAAACAAACTGGGTTATAGAGAGTCATTATGGGAATGTACGTGACAGAAGTAAAACAAGAAGAAGTGAACTGTAACCTGGCTTATCACATTGTCATATAATCATCCCTTATCATTATGGTCTTATTAATGGTACTAAATATATTACAAGCTTTATATCATACATAGGTGAACAAATGTGAAATGTTTCAGGAGATGATCAGATTGCTGGAAATCGGGGTATGCTGGTGGAAAGTTAGGTTTTCTTAGTATTTCCACGTTTGCAGCCAAATTGGCACAAGAAGTACTTTATATTTGTTAAATGTTCACTTTGAAAAATAAAAAATTGGTGCTTACCTTTGTATGTGTTGAAAAACAGTAGTTGGTTTTCCCCATTCGATGTAATGTTAAGGAGGGGGCTGGGAAGCCTTGCTTACCATAATTAACCCTTTCTGTACTGTGCTGGCAGATCTTGATTATCAGTAATAAATAAAGGTGCAGTCCCAACCCTTTGTTAGGACTGTCTGTCCTAACAAAGGAGTGCAGATCCAAACACTTGGGTGGTACATTGTATCTACTATCCCTACATCTGTCCCTAAATTGCACATTACAAGTTATTTTGCCTATAGAGTATAGAGAGTATGTATAAAATAAAAAACAGGTAAGAAATTTATATTTTTTTATCATTCTTTTTATATATGCTGTGTGAATGGGAACGCATAAACGTATAGAGGGGTTTTCTCATGGGGGGGGTCTCAAATCTGACTGCAAAAGTGGAAATACACTTTAAACACAGCTGACTTCCTGTGATCCCTGAACAGAAAACGTTGAACTGTCTCCTTGTACCTAAAGTGACTTCCTGTATAGGTCAGTGAGCTGCACAGCAAAGTTCAGTAACATCAAATGTTTCAATGTATGTATGGGAATTTAGCCATGTCATTGTACATATTGTCATTTCTTTTTAATCCAGTAACCTTGTAATGGCTGTTCTCTTTGGCAGGGGTGAATCGTCGCCTCAAGTACATGAGCCTGGCTGTGTTGGTGGTACAGAATGCTTCCCTCATCCTCAGTATCCGTTATGCCCGCACCCTACCTGGGGATCGCTTCTATTCTACTACCGCCGTGGTCATGGCAGAAATTCTGAAGGGCATCACCTGCCTGATCCTCATGTTGGCCCAGAAGAGAGGTACATTGTGTGATTGTTCTGGAAATCTAGGAGGGGTGCCATGGTTAGCAGCTGACTGGCTGAAATGCCATATGCTTTTGTTTTGTATGCTGGGCTAAACAGATCCAGATAATAGAGCTAATAAAGTTGACACCTTGTGGGCTAAAATTGAAGGTCCTACAAGGTGGCTGCTGTTATTTTCCAATCCCTCTTAGTGTTGAGTCCATCCTACCTCACTGTCATTGGCTGTCACCTCACTTTTCCTGAATAGTGGGATTCTTTCTGGTAGGGAATTGGATCCAGAGGTGAGGCAAGTAGGAGGCGTTGTCAGCTTTACTGCTCTGAGTGACAGGGCTAAAGAAAGAAAGGCTTTTCACATATCCATTTCTGTAATATGATCTTTATTACAAGTCCCAATCATTCTTGTGGAGTTCTTTGTGGTACTTTGAGCGCCAATGTCATCAGGTAACAATTTTCAGGCCGCTCACATACGTAAAATGTCTAACAATAGTCGGTACCGATGCAGCCCTTGCTATACCAATCCGCTATGCCTTTTACCAGTAATAGTCCTGTAGTGTTTTGTCTTGTTTGTTCAGTCACTGGGAGAGGAAAACAAACGGTACTTCCTGGTATAGAGGAGCCCGTGACTTCACTTCTCTTATGTGACTGCACCAGAGTTTGGTGATTGGCTCAGCACTGTCACATGGGGGCAGGAAGAGAGTCCTCAGCCCTTTTTATACTCCGATTAGAGGGATATGGAGCTTACACAGGGCTTTCTTTGCTCTCTTTCAGTGGCTGATTAGAGCACCAAACAGTGAAGGGAAATAGAGAATGTGTAGATGGGGCTGGTGGCATTAAAATGAACATTCGGTTTGCCTTGCAAAGCCAAAGCTCAGAATTCACAAAGTGTTTCTATGCTTGTATACATTTCTTCATGTCCTTCCATTCCTTTCTCCTTAAATATTGCTAAGGCTTTTGCTTGCTGTATGTGCAGAAAGTAATGATTGGAATGACACAAATAGTGATGCTTTTTGTATTTCTTGCAGGCAATGTCAAGGAACTGGTTGTATATCTGTATGATGCCATCATTATTCAGTACATGGACACCCTGAAGCTGGCAGTGCCCTCCCTTATATACACTTTACAAAATAACCTTCAGTATGTGGCAATATCCAACCTTCCAGCAGCCACATTTCAGGTGAGAGTCGCCGTGTTTCTTTGGCAGACAGCGTAACAGAGAACATAGAAGTGCTCACACAGGACTGAGAGGAGTTTCCCGCCTCTTGTTCCTGCTCCTCTTTACCTCATAATCAAATGGTAACACCCCCAACGGTCCAACTGTCATTTCACAGCACTGGTTTCAATGTGATCATTTTCAGTGTTTTCTTAGGTTAGAAAATAAGGACCTTTTATAAATGTATTTAGATCATTCACAGCTGGAATGCACAGAGTATTACTCTTTTACTTGCCAAAGTATTTCTGATTTTGTACAGCCAGGATTCAGCCTTACTCCCTACTAATTGGAAAGAGGTGATGATGACACGGACTTTTATTGTCCTGCAAGCAGGCTGAAGGTGGAGAGGTGGCATAAGAAGCTGGACTGCCGAGCCAGGAAATGTTACCTGCTTGGCTGTGCATGTTAATCTTAAGACGGGCTGAGCAGCGTTACAAATCCTTTGCAGATCCTTGGTCAGATAAAGTTGTAACTATACACAGTCTAAATCATGCCTCAGTATCCGTTTATGTATTTTGACCTTTTCGAGCCAGCATGAAATACCCCAGTGCTACCCATAGTCATAGCCAGCCTAGATTTGACTTCTGTGTTATCCCATTGTCATCTTTCACCAGTTGTACCCATGTATCACTTTTTCCTCCTCTTCACAGGTTACTTATCAGCTGAAGATTCTGACCACGGCCCTGTTTTCTGTCCTCCTCCTGAGAAAGAGCTTGACACGACTCCAGTGGGGTTCCCTGGTTATCCTTTTTGCTGGGGTGGCCATCGTGCAGTCTGAGCAGTCTGGCGGAAAGGAGACATTATCAGCAACGGGACAGAACTACGTAGTGGGCCTCATCGCTGTAGGTGTATCCTGCCTATCCTCTGGCTTTGCGGGAGTTTACTTTGAACGCATCCTAAAAGGCAGCTCGGCTTCAGTGTGGCTGCGTAACGTCCAGCTTGGCATCTTTGGCACAGCTTTGGGACTTTTGGCCATGTGGCAGCAGGATGGAGGAGATATAGTTGAACGTGGCTTCTTTTATGGATACACGCCACTGGTCTGGTGCGTCATCTTCAACCAGGCCTTTGGCGGTCTTCTGGTAGCCGTGGTGGTTAAATACGCTGACAACATTCTCAAAGGCTTTGCCACATCTCTCTCCATCGTGGTCTCTACGGCAGCCTCGGTCCATCTGTTTGGATTCAGCATAGACCTACCTTTCGCCTTGGGAGCTGGCCTGGTCATAGGGGCGGTGTATTTGTACAGCCTACCAAGGACACCCGATCCTTCCATGCCTAGTATCAATCAGACTTCCTCACATAAGGAGGCCTTTTTACCAAAGTCAGTGCTCACCAAATGAAGGAATGAATTGCCATATCTAGTTCCCATCCCCCATGCCCCCTTTTTTTTTTCTTGATAAAATTAGGTGTAAGAGGTGGTGCTATGCACCCAGATGGAGAGAGGCTTCTAGAAGACCTCTCGGAGGGAAGGTCACCATGGCTGTTCCTCTAACACCTCCTACTGGTATTACAATTATGCTGCTGGGATACTGACATCTGTATGGGGTCTCTGCTCTTTAATTTCACATTTGGTGTCAGTCCTTTCTATACTAAGATATAGACTCTGAATCTGTGTATTATACATCATACCAGTATGCACATGTATATAGGCGTTTGGGTACTTTCAATATCTCTATTTGTACATAGAATGTTGGTGTTTGAAATGATTTGTACACGTGTGTATGACTGTAGCTAGTACTTCATAAGTATGCGCGTGTCTGTGTGAACTTGTTATTCCTGTAAAGAGGACCTGCACTTTTGAGCGAAAGTATCCTTCCATGAGTTTGATGCAAGTTCGGACTTTGCCCATTATGGCTACATTACATTTTAGGACATATTTCCTATGTGACAGTTTTCTCTCAGGGGAGATGAAGCTGGGCAGTACATTAAAGTAGAACTATGGGGTTCAGGGCTTTTCCCCAAAGTTCTCCTAAGGGTAACGGGAGGACACAAACTAGCGTCCTCCCGTCACCCAAAGCTCAGTATACCGCGAGCTACAGCTCACGGTATACTGAGACGCAGCAGCCGGGACGGATCCCGACATTACTGTCTGGATCCACCCAGCTGCGTGACTGACAGCTGGCTCTGCCTATCTAGAGGCAGAGCCAGCTGTACCCTCCCCCGTCCGTTCCACCAGTCAGCGCTGGCGGATCGGAGCAGGGAGGGGGGGGGATCCCCTCCGATCAGTAACAGTCACGGCTCTCTCCAGGGACAGAATCGAGAAGTGAGTGAACGCTGGTATGTGCGTTGTTCGCTCACCTCCCGATCTACTGAGCCGACCTGTGACAGTTTCATTGTCACAGGTCGGCTAGAACTATGAGGCTGAGTGATTTTCACTCGCCTTATAATTCTCCTTTTAAAGAGTGTTCATAGTTCTAAAAACAAAAAGTGTATTAGAAAATGTCACAACTTGTATAAACCTGACAGACTGATACTTTCAAAAGTAAAATGTCCTTTGTAAGTGGACCCATCACAGTCGACTAGTGCTGGCTGCCATTTTGCTATCTGTAATGATGTTTGGTCTGTCGATGACTTAAGGCACTGGGCTCTGTTGCTTGTTCTTGGTCACTTGACAGACAAAGCGGTGAATCAGCTTCCAAAGTGGCTCCCCCCGCTGAGTCCAGACTTCTGATCCACTTTAAATCCGTTTTACACATGGTTATGTGTACTTAAATTGATATATTCCTGTATATTCACAGGTGCATACAGTTCCTAATCGGGGACTTTCCTGCTAGTGCCTAAATAATACTTGGGGTGCACATTTTTTATTGATTACACCCCATTCCTTCACATCCCCCTCAAACAATGTATTCTAACCACTGACGCAGCATATTTGCTGAATGTGTTACATTTACAAATCTTTTGTTACATTCTTTGTCAAGTTCCTCTGTCCCAAGGGTCACCCACCAAAGATTAATATTGCAGTTGTGAGTGGGTGCTGCTGGCCTGAATCACTCCATAAGGCCCCTTTCACACGGGCTGATCAGGAGAGGATCTATGCACGGGTCCCCTCCTGATCACAGCAGTACGGAGCGCAAGCACCGCTGTAACATCCATGTCCGTACAGTTTGTAAACTGCATTTGCCGGACCCCATGCCAGTCTTTGGGGAATCGGATGCGTCAGATTACCCCCAATTCAGCAGGATCAGGTCTGGCAAAACGGAACACAGTTTTTCTCCGATCCCGGTCGGAGGCGGGGGTAACCGGCTGCCCATACACTTGCATTGGGCGTGTGAAAGGGGCCTTCTTCTATCACACGTCTAGCCAGTTGTGATATCTCCGTTCTGGTGTTCCCGATTCTACCGTCACCATGAAAACACCATCAGGGAGGGCAGGGGCACATTTGAATGGCCAGAGCTGCTGGGTAGACCTCTCCTCAGTAGTCCTTAGAGGTAAATAAAGCTGCTGATGATAAAATGCTCCAGTGTTCACCCAGAACTAAAGAATTAGCCTTGGTTTGGTAATCCCCTTTGATATGAATGTATGGCAGTATACACAGCTTGACTCTTTATACAAGATATATATAAACCCGATTGGTGGTGGAGAACTGTATACAGTGACTGTAAGGAGCGCTATGATTGGTTGTGATTGGGCAGTGCACGTTTGCTGTCTGGTGAGGATCTAACTTTAATGAATTAATCATTGATTATTATACACGTTGGTCATTGGCAAGACTGAAGTATTGATTGTTAAGTAGGAATGTACATGGCCATTGACTGGCTATTGAGAATTCTTTGTAGAGTTTTTGTATTCATTTGGGCTGCTTGGTTATTAATCAAGGACGGGGCCAATGGTGTGTCTTGGTTGCACTAGCTGTTCATTGGTTACTCAAACTATGCATGTGCTGTTGATTGGTTGTTCAGTCAGTCTATCTATGTGCTTGTTATGTCACCTAGAGACTTTTTTCCTTTTGTATTGGAAGATAGGAAAAGGAACACTTTCTGCCTCGTACCCATTCTTTGAGCGATCTTGCCAAGATAGGTGCCCGTCTGCTCATTGTTTTTGCTGAGATGGCCGCTGGTTGGATCACATGTACATACTGTGATTGAGCAGTATAAAGTAGGGCTGCAGCTAACAAGGATTTTCATAATTAGTTGCCTGATTTATTTTTTGCGATTAATCGATTGGTTGCATTAAAAAAAAAAAAAAAATATCTCTCTCTCTCTCTCCCTCTCTCTCTTCCTCTCTCTCTCTCTCTTCCTCTCTCTCTCTCTCTTCCTCTCTCTCTCTCTCTTCCTCTCTCTCTCTCTCTTCCTCTCTCTCTCTCTCTTCCTCTCTCTCTCTCTCTTCCTCTCTCTCTCTCTCTTCCTCTCTCTCTCTCTCTTCCTCTCTCTCTCTCTCTTCCTCTCTCTCTCTCTCTTCCTCTCTCTCTCTCTCTTCCTCTCTCTCTCTCTCTTCCTCTCTCTCTCTCTCTTCCTCTCTCTCTCTCTCTTCCTCTCTCTCTCTCTCTTCCTCTCTCTCTCTCTCTTCCTCTCTCTCTCTCTCTTCCTCTCTCTCTCTCTCTTCCTCTCTCTCTCTCTCTTCCTCTCTCTCTCTCTCTTCCTCTCTCTCTCTCTCTTCCTCTCTCTCTCTCTCTTCCTCTCTCTCTCTCTCTTCCTCTCTCTCTCTCTCTTCCTCTCTCTCTCTCTCTTCCTCTCTCTCTCTCTCTTCCTCTCTCTCTCTCTCTTCCTCTCTCTCTCTCTCTTCCTCTCTCTCTCTCTCTTCCTCTCTCTCTCTCTCTTCCTCTCTCTCTCTCTCTTCCTCTCTCTCTCTCTCTTCCTCTCTCTCTCTCTTCCTCTCCCCCTCTTACTCTCCCCCTCTTCCTCTCTC
Source organism: Nanorana parkeri (assembly GCF_000935625.1). Taxonomy (NCBI): domain Eukaryota; kingdom Metazoa; phylum Chordata; class Amphibia; order Anura; family Dicroglossidae; genus Nanorana; species Nanorana parkeri. The sequence continues at coordinate 437,052 of NW_017306648.1, read as the reverse complement.
CCTCTTCCTCTCTCCCTCTTCCTCTCTCTCCTAGCATGGCTTGTATGTTTACCTTTAAAGGGACCGCTGCCACTGCTGACATCATCCCCCTTGCTTCACTACATCTTCAGTCACTGACCTAGAACCTGTATGTGCATAATAGATATGCTTTCACTTACTTCTCTGGCTGCATGCCTATTCTGCTTCAGTGACTTTCTAGGAGGGATGATGGCAACCACATAGTGTGCACCTTAAAATAAAAAGCAGTGGCAGCACCCACATTTCTGCGCTGACAGGTTCCCTGTTGGTTGTTTTCTTTGAATTGTATATTTTGTTGCAGCTAGGAAAAGACGATTGGGATAGCGTTAGTAGAGTTGGTCGCAATGGTGGGCGGGGCTCTGAATGGTGTAGTGTTTGGGTACAGGGAAGCCTTTAACATTTATTTTTTTGCCTCTTTCTGCCTGATACCCACTAATATTCCCATCATGTGACGAGCCCCTCCCACCCGCCTCTCTGCTCTGTTCTGCATGTCCTCTTTTTTTCATTTTTGTTCTTGTGCTAAACATTTAACTGTTCAAATGTAAAATAAAACAATTTGTATTTATTACCATTTTTTCCTTTCTTTATTGTCCAAGTTTTTATTACTGACGCAGCGCTGACTAACCTGACCTCCCCTGTCCTCCTCCACCCATGGGAAGAAGGGCTGAAGTGCATGTCCGGGAGAACGTTTGTATAGCCTGAAAGATAACTAGAAGGAGAATGACAATCTGCTAATACCTGGTGTGACATAGAACACATGAAAGGGATTTATCAGGCCGGAGTCACTTGTACTTTGCTTGTCACTTTTCTCAGAGGTTTAGGGCCAGTTCACAACATGAATTTAAAGAACGCATGTCTATTATAGAGAAAGTAATGTGCTGCCAGGATTGTGACGTGTACTTTAAGTCAGGGCTGAACAAACTCCACGCGAGTGCTTCCTACTGCTGCTGCCTGACGTTTGAGGTTTACTAGAGCTGCTGCCTGTCAATAGAGCTGGCTCTTAAACAAATCCTGCTGGCTTCTGAAGTGGACAGACTGGCTCCAGAACTCCATATTTATTTGTCCATGTTATGCCACCATGACAGATATAGGTGGTTAGGTTGAGAGGCTGGGGCTAATGTCACATGGTTACTTTCAGTGCAGCATCCGGCAGGACATGCTACTGAATATATCCTATAGCATTTGAATAGTTTGCAATTACGATGGGAGGATGTGCTTAAAGAAGAACTCCAGGGATTTTAAACACTGTCCCTTGCATTGGGGCTACCCCTCTGCTGCATGGGTTAAGTGCTTATTTATCTTCAGTCCTGCGTCAGTCAGCACTCGCTGTTCTCTCCCTCCGCTCTGGAATGTCCCCTGGCATACTCATGCCCAAGGCAAGCCAATGGAATTGCGTTAGGCATGATGATGTCAGCGGTCCTTAGACCACCGGAGCCCAGGGGAGAAGAGACTGCAGGGACCGGTCTCGCCGCCCAGTGGAATTGAGGATCAGGTGAGTATACCTGCTTTATTCCATTCCCTAGGGAAAAAAAAACCCATACCCCTAGGCAGCTTCATTCATAGATTCCCCCTCAGCTGCACTGGGACAATAAAACCTGACAATCTGCTTCCTCTTCAGTGGTAAATCTGTTTGTCTGCTGCCCAGGATTACAAGCACAGAGGTCACAAATATGCAACAGAAAAACTGTCCCATAGACTTTGCTAAATCAAAGGCAGACTCATTTCAGTCAACAGTTGTCACTAACCTGCTTGATAAATGTCTCTCATTGAATTCATCATTCCTGGAACAAACAAGTACAGTGTCTACATAAACAGCATTGTATGTGCTAGGGATGCACCGATACCGGTTTTTGTCGGTATTGAGTCCCGATATTTTTATTGGGGTTTTTTTTGGTACTCGCTGCTACAGAGTATTGGTGCCGTGTGCCCCAATTATTAGGAAGTCGGGAAGCAGCCCAGCTTCCTGATTGCCTGTTTTTTAGCGAAAGAACACCGGCTTCACTTGCCAAGGCTGCCTGATCAGGAGACTGGGCCGCAGGTCATGAGGTGCCGTCTGGCTTCCTGATTGGCTAGGAAGTCAGCTTCACTTGTTGCTAGGCAGCATAGTTTCCTGACCGATCAGCAAGCCGGCTACCTGCTCCTTCAGCACTGTCGGTCAGAGGGAGATTTCTCTCTGACCGGAAGTTCTGGTATCGGAGGTAAGTATCAGAGCATTTGGGCGAGTATGATTTCTTGCCCAAATACTGGTATCGGTGCATCCCTAGTATTTGCCACATAATGACAGGTACACTTTAAGAATGGAAAAGGTTTTAATATATTGAGTGCTGAATTGTCCTGTAGATGGCTCCCAAGTTACATTTTCATACTATGAGCACACAGTTAGGTCTTCAATAAAGTGTGAGCAGTCCTCTTTATTACTGCCATCCACTGCAAGCTAAAGTGCTTAGTTGCCCTGGGTAACCGCAGACAGTCCCACTTTGTGCTAGAAATCAAGCCATTGGCATTCGATTAAAAAAAATCACTTTATGCCAAGACATCTCTACTGCACAGAATTGGTATATATGTTAGCATACAGTACACTACACTAATGCCACATGTACAGTAATTGGCATTTAGCAGACACCATGCATATCTAAACTAATGCACACAGCTTTACCCCAAGGCCTAATGCACACTAGCAGGCTGTGTTTAAGCCCAACAGAAGTTATCTGGGCTTAAGCTGGCCATACACCTATAGATTATTTGCAGATGTTCTATGGTCAGATGGAAAAAGTGAAACAGATTCCTCCATCTATGCTAAACTGTGTGGATGGAGGAATCTCCCACTGGGGCAAGCTTCAGTGTCTTGCTAGTCGGCCCCGTTGGCTGTCAAAATACCTGAACAAAGCCTGCATCCAATCATTTGACAGCCAGCGGGGGCCGACTAGCAAGTTACTGAAGCTTGGCCAGTGGGAGATTCCTCCATCCACACAGTTTAGCGTAGATGAAGGAATCTGTTGCACTTTTTCTGGCCATAGAAACTCTGCAGAAAACCTATAGGTGTATGGCCAGCCTTAGTCACATGCGTTTAGCTGCATAAAACTGGGCGAGTTGGACCTGACAGGCAGTAATTTCTATTTTGGGTAAACTGACCTAGACTGAAGGCACCTAGATGCTGCTGGACGTCTATGTGTGCATTCAGTCATAGAAATGCATGACATGAGTCCAGGCGCGTTTAGAAATAAGCTCCAAATGCACCTGCCTCAGCGTTTTGGTACGTGTAGTGTACATGAGGCCTAAATGTGAACAGCTGAAGCCCATAAGAAGTCCCTTGCTGGTGTGACCAGGAACACAAAAAGTAACTACAAACTTTACATAGAAAAAAAGGGTTTTAAAAACAAGACAATGTGATTTGCATATTCATGTCCAGCTGCTCAAACAAGAAAACCTCAATTCCCTTTATGGTTTACTGGTGACCATTGCAGGAGGATACTACAGCTCATGAAAATAAGATCTTATAGTTTTCACTATTTGGATAAAATATAGCTCTGCCTTTAAAATGCAAACTTAAAAGGAGAAGTATGAGGTGAGTGCTTTTCACTCACCTCATAGTTCTAGCCGACCTGTGACAATGAGACTGTCACAGGTCGGCTCAGTAGATCGGGAGGTGAGAGAACACATACCGGGTTCGCTCCCTTCTCGATCCTGTCACGGCTCCCCGCTGTGACAGGGATGGGGCTGGATTCCCCCCTCCCCGCTCCGATCCACCAGCGCTGACTGGCGGATCGGACGGGGGAGGGGGCGGGTACAGCTGGCTCTGCCTCTAGATAGACAGAGCCAGCTGTCAGTCATGCAGCTGGGCGGATCCAGACATAATTGTCGGGATCCGCTTCAGCGTCTCAGTATACCATGAGCTAAAACTTGCGGTATACTGAGCCTAGGGTGACGGGAGGACGCTAGTTTGTGTCCTCCCGTTACCCTAAGGAGAACTATGGGGAAAAGCCTTAACCCCATAGTTCTCCTTTAAAGAACACAATCCATCATGCTAAGAAACAATAACCACAGTTTTCGTTTGGTTTGGTTGGCAAAGAAAGAAACGACGAATAACACACCTCGGTGAGCTCTGAAGACCCGCCTGCCACAGCAAGGGGTGTAGCCTTACCCAACACAGGGCGCACCTTGATTTGATCTGCGACTAAACGTGCCCATACACCTTGCGATTATCGTATGAAAAACGATTGCGATCATCGGCCAGTTGATGGGAAGTGCACGATTGCAATTACTGCGCAACTCTCCAAATTTTGTTGAATTTGGACAAAAAAAAACAACTTTTGTTGAAACGGACCAAAATCCATGGATTGGTGGTGTTTTCATACGGCGCAAAAAAACATGAACACTGCCCATGTGCAAACGAAGATCCGTTCTGTAGATGAAGTTCGGCCAGTTAGTATTGCTAACGAGCGATAATCGCAATCTACATTGGTCTGTGCATGATGGGGGGATTTGATCGGAAGTTGAACGGGGGTTCGATGACGGAACAAAAGAAATGAAACGATAATCGCAAGGTGTATGGTCAGCTTTAAGGTGCCCATACACTGCACGATTATCGTATGCGATCGGGTTTTCGTACGATAATCGAGCAGTGTGAACGGAGACGTGCGACCGTTTCTACTGTACGGTCGCACGTCTTCCGTCGAACCAGCATATTCGAAAACCAGCCGGGAATCGTACGATTCTCGGCTGGTTAGAACGGTGCTCGGAAGACAAATGCCGAACGGGCCGGTGTGCGCACGCGCACACTGCCCGTTCAGCATTGCGGTCATCGGGGGCGGGCTTGCGATGATCGAGAGTGCGATCTGCCTGTCCAAGATGGGCAGATCGTACGTTTTTTTTAATCCCTTTACAACCATGGCAAGACTAAAGTCTTGCCATGGTTGTAGAGTGTATGGCCACCTTTACACTTCAGTGATGGGACGTCTGGGACTCACATTGATAGCAAAGTAACACCGACAGGCCATCCACTGATATTATGTAAACTGACTTCATATCGCCTTTGGCTAAAGCTTCTTATAATATGTACTATTGTAACATTCACCAGTGTGTGCGAATTGTTATCACTAGTATGCTAATCCACATGTTTATATTGCACTTTGTCCGATTACTCCTCGGTGACATTAATCTGCATAGACAACAATAGTCATATGCTCTCTCTCACAGAGTCCTGATTGGCCTGCTCTGTCTGTAGACCACTCCCTCAGGGATCACATGGCTTACATTCCAGCCTTTGTTTATCAATAAGAAAACCCAAACATCTTTTATTTTGGCAACTTCCCAAAACATTTGTGAATGTTAACTAACACTCGTGCAGAAAGCATTTGGGTTTTGGTGGTCTGATAGAGAATATCTGCAACAGAAAGAGAACTACACACAGGAGCAAATTGTATGAGTACTTGTGTTTCTCCTTCCTTGTTAATGCAGCAGAGGGGAACAATATGGCGGGATACAGGTATGGTAACGTACTGGAAGTGGTGACTGTGGTATCATTCTGTCATTTACCTATGATTGTTATCCAGACATATGACAATGTGGTATCTTCACCGTATGAGGGTCACGTTCTCATACCTGCCTGTCGCTTGTAGTTTATTCTGTACTTGCTGGTATGTTTATCACATATATGAAATGTGTAATATCACATAATGTCTGCTCTGAGCTCTACATTTTCATTCATGTGGAAGGCAGTGTCGCCTCTATGCTGCTGTAAACCTTATAGGATGAAGGCCGTGCACAGCTTAGTTTGAGCACTGCTGGCAATTTGTAGAAAACCTCAGTGTGCAGAACTCCTTTCCAATGGAGAAAGGAGGAGTCACATACAGGACCACAGTACGTCGGGTTGCATTCAGCTATGGACCAATGACTCACTGTTCTTCTTTAGTTAGGTTTGCCCCTCTAATAGATGTGTGTGACCACCTCATCTCAGCACATAAGTAGCCATTATCACTTTAGAGAGAGGGTCCCTTTAACATTATATTACATTCTTGTGTCACTGTTATCTCTTAATATGGCTGAAATAACTGAGTTCATAAATGTATAAACAGATTCAATCAGAATATTTAAAAACATGTAGATATTAATGCATTTGTTGGGGTTACACTTATTATACCCCATGGTTCCCCTCCTCCCCCCTGACAAGTCTCATACTTTTATTCCCAATCCAAGTCTTTGCTGTGCACCACCCAGTCTCTTCAGAATCTTCATTGTCAGGTCTCACGTATGTATGCCACAAATTCCATTCCGTTCAGTTCTATTGAGAATTAATACTCCAATGAAGGGGCACAGAAAAGGTCTGGTCACACTCTACAGCAGGGGAAGCCAAACTTCAACACTCCAGCTTTGGGGAAGCTGCAAATCCCATCATGCACCTGACCCTGGGAGCCATGCCTGCGGCTGTCAGTCTTACAATGACTCATGGGACTTGTAGTATCACAGCAGCTGGAGGGCCAGAGTTTGGATACCCTGAGGCGTATTGTTGAGTTCCTTAGCCAAGTGCTAAATAGCTGTTCTGCAGCACTTCAGTTCGCTGCAGCAGCTTCACTGAACACTTCGGCTGCACAGTGCTAAGGAAAATGGCGGAGGATAATATTTTTGACTAATAAATACAATTTTCTAATAAATATTTAGTGTGCTTGTCCAAAAAAAAGAATTAAATCGCAGGCTCCCATACTGAATTGATTTCCTCCATAAGGGTTCAGGCACCTTTCTCCAGTGCTGCCAGGTGTGCCCACAGTTACAATGGCCACTTGTGCTCTGTCCCCACTTTCTCTGTCACACTCAGCGCTCTGCATACACATTCACTTCTGCTGCGAGTGCCAAGTTAGCAGTGTTGAACGCTGACTTGCAGCACAGCGTTCAGCGGTGGTTTGCCAACTCAGCACTTGCAGCGGCTGAGCAACTGAATACGCCTCAGGTCTACCCGTTCCAGACACAAAAAAATGGAATAAACATGCTTTGAGTGCAATCATTGTATTTAGGTCATACTATACAAAATGGAGGCTGGCTGTATGTGAGGGGGGACAACTGAGAGCTAGTGGCAGAATCCTGAGGTTATATGTAACAGGTGCAGGAGGTAGGTCTCACCTGTGGGGCCTGAGAGAACTTGAGCAAATTTCAGTTGTTTGCTGTATTCAATGTGTGAAAGTTGTACGTGAAGATACCTGCTGTAACAAACTTGTGTATATGAGGTGAGGCCTAGCTGGAATCTAGCACAAATGTGAGGCCTCAGTAAGACACCACAGGGTGTGGAGGCCCAGTGACTAACTGGAAATGCTGGAACTTGTACCGGGGATCTTGGTTCTTCTTACCAGGACTAGATATGTCTCTGTATAGATCAATGTGAGGAATGAGCCGAGTCAGCAGTAAGTGACACAGGTCCTGATAAAAGTCCAAAGTCTCAGGAGAGTCAATGCCTGCAGCCCTGCCTTTACCTCATCACCAGCTTGTTCCATGACATGAGGAAACCCTGATAATAGGTGTAGTGACAGTCTCAGTGACAAGTATCGGGTGGTGACAGTGCGGTGCAGATGTTAGAAAGCTAGTCTGGTTCAGGATAGTCATTATTATGTCACA
>NW_017306648.1:418468-424931 GCF_000935625.1 Nanorana parkeri | reverse complement strand
GACCGTTTCTACTGTACGGTCGCACGTCTTCCGTCGAACCAGCATGTTCGAAAACCAGCCGGGAATCGTACGATTCTCGGCTGGTTAGAACGGTGCTCGGAAGACAAATGCCGAACGGGCCGGTGTGCGCACGCGCACACTGCCCGTTCAGCATTGCGGTCATCGGGGGCGGGCTTGCGATGATCGAGAGTGCGATCTGCCTGTCCAAGATGGGCAGATCGTACGTTTTTTTTAATCCCTTTACAACCATGGCAAGACTAAAGTCTTGCCATGGTTGTAGAGTGTATGGCCACCTTTACACTTCAGTGATGGGACGTCTGGGACTCACATTGATAGCAAAGTAACACCGACAGGCCATCCACTGATATTATGTAAACTGATTTCATATCGCCTTTGGCTAAAGCTTCTTATAATATGTACTATTGTAACATTCACCAGTGTGTGCGAATTGTTATCACTAGTATGCTAATCCACATGTTTATATTGCACTTTGTCCGATTACTCCTCGGTGACATTAATCTGCATAGACAACAATAGTCATATGCTCTCTCTCACAGAGTCCTGATTGGCCTGCTCTGTCTGTAGACCACTCCCTCAGGGATCACATGGCTTACATTCCAGCCTTTGTTTATCAATAAGAAAACCCAAACATCTTTTATTTTGGCAACTTCCCAAAACATTTGTGAATGTTAACTAACACTCGTGCAGAAAGCATTTGGGTTTTGGTGGTCTGATAGAGAATATCTGCAACAGAAAGAGAACTACACACAGGAGCAAATTGTATGAGTACTTGTGTTTCTCCTTCCTTGTTAATGCAGCAGAGGGGAACAATATGGCGGGATACAGGTATGGTAACGTACTGGAAGTGGTGACTGTGGTATCATTCTGTCATTTACCTATGATTGTTATCCAGACATATGACAATGTGGTATCTTCACCGTATGAGGGTCACGTTCTCATACCTGCCTGTCGCTTGTAGTTTATTCTGTACTTGCTGGTATGTTTATCACATATATGAAATGTGTAATATCACATAATGTCTGCTCTGAGCTCTACATTTTCATTCATGTGGAAGGCAGTGTCGCCTCTATGCTGCTGTAAACCTTATAGGATGAAGGCCGTGCACAGCTTAGTTTGAGCACTGCTGGCAATTTGTAGAAAACCTCAGTGTGCAGAACTCCTTTCCAATGGAGAAAGGAGGAGTCACATACAGGACCACAGTACGTCGGGTTGCATTCAGCTATGGACCAATGACTCACTGTTCTTCTTTAGTTAGGTTTGCCCCTCTAATAGATGTGTGTGACCACCTCATCTCAGCACATAAGTAGCCATTATCACTTTAGAGAGAGGGTCCCTTTAACATTATATTACATTCTTGTGTCACTGTTATCTCTTAATATGGCTGAAATAACTGAGTTCATAAATGTATAAACAGATTCAATCAGAATATTTAAAAACATGTAGATATTAATGCATTTGTTGGGGTTACACTTATTATACCCCATGGTTCCCCTCCTCCCCCCTGACAAGTCTCATACTTTTATTCCCAATCCAAGTCTTTGCTGTGCACCACCCAGTCTCTTCAGAATCTTCATTGTCAGGTCTCACGTATGTATGCCACAAATTCCATTCCGTTCAGTTCTATTGAGAATTAATACTCCAATGAAGGGGCACAGAAAAGGTCTGGTCACACTCTACAGCAGGGGAAGCCAAACTTCAACACTCCAGCTTTGGGGAAGCTGCAAATCCCATCATGCACCTGACCCTGGGAGCCATGCCTGCGGCTGTCAGTCTTACAATGACTCATGGGACTTGTAGTATCACAGCAGCTGGAGGGCCAGAGTTTGGATACCCTGAGGCGTATTGTTGAGTTCCTTAGCCAAGTGCTAAATAGCTGTTCTGCAGCACTTCAGTTCGCTGCAGCAGCTTCACTGAACACTTCGGCTGCACAGTGCTAAGGAAAATGGCGGAGGATAATATTTTTGACTAATAAATACAATTTTCTAATAAATATTTAGTGTGCTTGTCCAAAAAAAAGAATTAAATCGCAGGCTCCCATACTGAATTGATTTCCTCCATAAGGGTTCAGGCACCTTTCTCCAGTGCTGCCAGGTGTGCCCACAGTTACAATGGCCACTTGTGCTCTGTCCCCACTTTCTCTGTCACACTCAGCGCTCTGCATACACATTCACTTCTGCTGCGAGTGCCAAGTTAGCAGTGTTGAACGCTGACTTGCAGCACAGCGTTCAGCGGTGGTTTGCCAACTCAGCACTTGCAGCGGCTGAGCAACTGAATACGCCTCAGGTCTACCCGTTCCAGACACAAAAAAATGGAATAAACATGCTTTGAGTGCAATCATTGTATTTAGGTCATACTATACAAAATGGAGGCTGGCTGTATGTGAGGGGGGACAACTGAGAGCTAGTGGCAGAATCCTGAGGTTATATGTAACAGGTGCAGGAGGTAGGTCTCACCTGTGGGGCCTGAGAGAACTTGAGCAAATTTCAGTTGTTTGCTGTATTCAATGTGTGAAAGTTGTACGTGAAGATACCTGCTGTAACAAACTTGTGTATATGAGGTGAGGCCTAGCTGGAATCTAGCACAAATGTGAGGCCTCAGTAAGACACCACAGGGTGTGGAGGCCCAGTGACTAACTGGAAATGCTGGAACTTGTACCGGGGATCTTGGTTCTTCTTACCAGGACTAGATATGTCTCTGTATAGATCAATGTGAGGAATGAGCCGAGTCAGCAGTAAGTGACACAGGTCCTGATAAAAGTCCAAAGTCTCAGGAGAGTCAATGCCTGCAGCCCTGCCTTTACCTCATCACCAGCTTGTTCCATGACATGAGGAAACCCTGATAATAGGTGTAGTGACAGTCTCAGTGACAAGTATCGGGTGGTGACAGTGCGGTGCAGATGTTAGAAAGCTAGTCTGGTTCAGGATAGTCATTATTATTCCTCTCTCTCTCTCCCCCTCTTTCTCCTTTCCCTCTCCCCCCCCCCCTCCCTTCCCTCCCCCCCCCCCCCTCCCCTTGCTGCAATACTGTGTACACCAATAACACAGCCATCAATGTTACATCAACACCTTCTTTCTTTCCAAGTTTTCATTGTTACAAAATGTTTTCCTTTCATCTGCCTCACATGGTTACAAACTTACAAAAAATTTTCAATAATATCATATTATTTTAGTGTTGCTGCTATCACAGGGGTCTATTTCTAGTTGATATGTATTATGGTTTCCCATTCATACAGCATGCCGAAAAATAATTTAAAAATATATATATTTCTTACCTTTTATATGTTTGGTTGCAGCAGGAAATGTGGCTGATTCCAGGTTTTTCTGAGCACCTTCACAGTGATCTGTCCTTATAGAAAGACTTAGAAACTTGAGGATTGAGTTCATCTCAGTAACATACAATGGAGAAGCCGAGGTTGTAATCCTTCAAGCCATTGTTAGGGCAGGCAGTGTTCCAATCTACAGCATAATGAAATCAGCCAGCACAGTACAGACAGGGTTAACAAATCCCTCACCTCTCACAACCCCACCTAATATTACAAGGAGAAGCAAGTAGACATTTTAACTCTAAAAAAAAACAAGCAATTTAAACTACAAGGAGCATTTGTGAATATGTTTTAGCTCATGCAATGTGAATGGCAATATGTAACAAATATCAAATAGGTGTTATCCCAATCTGGCTGTGAAAGTGGAAATACACTTTAAGTGTCCACTGTAACATTCACATTGGGATAACACCTATTTCTGTTACATGTTGTCATTCACATCGCAGAACTTAAAAATGTAAGCAGCCATTTTTAATGTTTTAAGTGTTTTTTACTTGCTTAAAAAGCCTCTGTAGCTTCCCCCTATGTGACGTTAAGGAGGGGGCTGTGTGAAGTTTAAGTTTACTCTGATTAACCCTGTCTGTACTGTGCTGGCAGATTTCATCATCTATAACTCTGTAGTAACAAAGGGTTAAATACTTGGAGGCATTGTATGTTATTGAGAGGAAGCTGAGTCTGTCCCTTGGTTTGTCCCTCAAATTCACATTCAAACTGCTCTGAGTAGCCTGCAAACTGCACAAAGGCCTTCACCAAAGACACATCTAGAAGGTAAGAAATATTTGTAGGTATAATATGTGAATTGGAACACATAACAAACAAAACAATCAAATGTGATTGACTTAAAGTGTCTTTCCACTTCTGCAGTTTGTTAGATCTACCACACATGTCACAACCACTAAAACACCCCAAACTGTTATCAGAAGACAGGTTCACATCAAAGGGAATAAAAAGATTACCTGTTTTCTTTATTATGGATGACTTAAAGTTTATTTACCTTCCCTGACTGAGCCTTTAGCTGGCCATACACCCGAGGGCTGAGCACAAGAAATCTGACAGATTCCTCCATCCATGCTAAACAGCGTAGAACGAGGAATCCTCTCCACTGGGCTAATGGATTTTGACAGCTACTGCTTCAAGTGCTGCAGCGCATATTCTAGAATGGTTGACCATAGTTCTACTTTAAGCTTTAGGTTTGCTGGAGCCAGCTGTTAAAAAAAAATAAAGGCTGAATAAGTCAAAGGAATGTCACATTCCCTATCAGTCAGCTCAGTCGCAGGTTTCAGTTAGAGAAATCCAGCTTCAAGGCAGCCAGCTTGTGCTATGCTGGCTCTAGATAGCCCACAGTGCTTTGGGAGTCCTTTGTCATATACTAAATGTTTATAAGACAACGTTTGTTTATAGCTAAACTATAATAACGCAAGCTATTTAAAAACTTGTAAACTTCCAAACAAGCAACTTAAAATGAACCAAACCCCTTATATTTTTACTGTAGAGGACAGGTTATGAATGATGTAAACCCTCCCTAGCTCCCTAAAACTACCCTGAAGCTGAACCACCCCATTCCTCCTCCCAGGTGCTTTCTTAGCGCTTTGAGTGCAGCAGCCTCCGCATTGCCTACACCCCCACCAGTAACAATCCAGTGATGGTGCTGCCTGTGCTCCTACAGTACAGGTACATCCCATTCAAGTCTATGGGACACTTTCTAACAGAATGGAGGGCTAGCAGACAGACCAATCAATACACAGAACAGGTATAGAACGGCTGTGCTGGTTGGAAGGTGATCAGGCCAGAATTATAGACGCAATGGAGGATTTACAAGAGTTAATTCTTGAGTTGCAGTTCCTCCCCATGTTTACCGTTCTGTAACAATGCTGCATGCTGTGAATTGGCCCGGTTTGGGGACATTTTTGCTTCAATTGAACCCTTCTGTTCTGTATTTCAGGATCATTTCAAAACAGAAAGGCTCTTGAGCACCCTGGATGTCCAGAGCAGTACAGTGTGCCGGTGCTGTACCAACCCATGTGACTTACTAATCTCTCTGACTGTAGACTGTTACAAATGACATGTTCTTCTGAGATTCTCACTGGGTGGATCCATGCTGCCAAGGAATGTCTCTACAGGTCCCAACAAAAGAAAACTTCAAGCTATTCCTATTTACCAAACACATAACTTAAGGTGTTTAAATCCTGAGTACTTATCAGTGTTAACTCATACATACATACATCATGTAAAATAAGGCTGTGGGGCAGCCAGCGTGTCTTATATTTGTCATACCTTTTATTGTAGCCAGGTACTTGCTTTGTGTCCCGTTACTCCTGTGATTGTAGGAGAGGACAGTATTGCCCCATGCGTGTTTGTATTGGCTGTTAGTTACTGATTTTTTTAAATTATCTAATAAATACAACCAAAGCACAGAAGTATTTTGGTTATTCTCAGAGAATACTCGCTGCTCTTTGATTGTATCTGCTCCAGGTCACCTTCATCATGTCCATCAATGTTCTGCTTTCTTATTCCATCAACACCATCCTTCCTTAGCATGCCCTGGGGCCATCACAATGTGGATCTATAGGTATCAGAAGAGCAGTAAATGAGGCCGGAAAGTCATGATCGGCATGAAGGACAAGAACACTTTGGGGATGCTTGTTACATGATGGGGATAGTAGTAGGTCTAGGCACAAAGAGTCAATGGAGCAATAAAACAAAGTTGTCTTCCCTGCACTCAAATAAAACAATACTTAGAGCTGCTCTTTGCTGAAGACAATGGGAGTTCAGTCACATGGATTGGTTTTAATTGGTTACTTACCTAGGGTTGCCACCCGTACGGGAATGACCCAGACAGTCCGGTTTTGGAATCCTGTGCCCGGGTACACTCCTTTGGCAGACCCGGGCACAGGATTCAAGCCGCAGACTTGCTCACCTGACAGCTGGCTGTGAGTGGCGGCGGACGGCGACTGAGCGGCGGCGGACGGCGGGCTGTGAGTGGCGGAGGGCGGCCGGCGATGAGGTGTCAGCGGCGGCAGTGGATGAAGTGTCGGCGACGGCCGATCAGCTGTCACCGGCGCGCGATCAGCTGTCATCGAGGCTGCAGCCGGGCGGCGCTGTCTTCACACACTCCCTCCC
>NW_017306648.1:412902-418388 GCF_000935625.1 Nanorana parkeri | reverse complement strand
AGAGGAGAACGGGTACAAGCAGTCAGTGATCGCGGAGTGTTTGTAGATAATTGAGGACAGAGTATGGTTACTATATCCTCAATGATGAATGAATGGGAAGTGATCTATATCACCTCCTACATCACTTCCGTCCATTCATGATTGTGGTTATAGTAACCATACGCTGTCCTCATGTTATGAATGAACAGGAACACTCAGTATAGAGGATTCCTGTTCATTGATAACAGGGGATACAGAAAAAGAGATTGAGGACTCTGTGTTCTCTGAGGACTTTCTGTTCTCAATTTTAAAAGGCAAATATCAGGGTTCTGTTTAGATCCCCAATATTTCCCCGAAGCCCCTAAAAGTGAAGTAAAGAAGAAAAATAAATATTTAATAAAAAATGAATGAATAAAAAAATATAAAAGTTTATAAAAAAAATATTTGAAAAAAATGTGAAAAAGGTAAAATAAAAAACATCTTCGGTTTCGGTCTGACTTTTTTTATTTCGGTTTCGTTTTTGAAATCTTCATTTCGGTGCACCTCTTGTATCGGTGCATCCCTAATTTACACTAACATGGAATCGTGGTGCTGGTTACATCTGTATTGGAGTTCTGTTGTTTATCGGCGCCATCCGCAGTCCTTACGAGCACCCGTTACTTTTGGGATACCGGGTAATGGGTGCGGCAAAGTATATGGATATTGCTTTATATAGTATATATCTGGGGACCTGTGGCACACTGGCAAGTTTTGATTAACTCCAAATACATGCGTCGTGTATACTTTACAAAAAAATTGCCGCGAGGTGCTACAGTGTTCGGGTTTGGCTTGAAGAAAAGGTGGCAACCCTATACTTACCTGAGATATGAAGTTCTCTGCTCCATGCTGCTGTCTCTTGCCTTGGAGACCTGACTGATGAGTGTCTTCAGTGCCGGAACTATGCAAGCACTAACAAGACAAGCAATCACTCCATCCAACACTGGAAGGCATTGATTCAAGACCATGTGTTCCAACACTTGGCACCAGGACAGGGACTGGGTCTGCAGGACCCTTAGGTGTAGTTTCAATCCTGGGACTGTCCCATGGGATCTGGGAGGGTTGGGGTATATGGAAGTGTGCTGTGGCCATGTTTGGAGACAGCACTGTCACATGTGTGCAGGGAGAATCATCAGCCTTGTGTAAGCTCAGAAGAGAAAGATTCCGAATTGACATGGGGCTTACTTTTCTCCATTCTGATGGCTGAACAATGGCAGGTGAGCAAAGGGAAGGAGAGTATGTTCTGCTGGGTGACGAGAGCAAACCTGTTGATTTACCCAGCATGGGAATTGCTTTAAAAGAATCCTTTCCAGAAACATGGAGGCTGCTTTAACTTCTCATGCTGAAAATGTTAGGTGCATGGCTGTCATATTGACCCTTTTGGCTTCCTTACATTGAATCACTAACCCAGGACAAGTATGCAGATAATGACTTACGCTGATCTATTTGCTACGATACAGTCAATACAAAATGAGAAAAGTCAGAACAACCAGGCAACATGTTCAAAAAGAGATCAGCAATGGCAGGGTCCAGGTTTTCTTAGGCAGAATGGAGGAGCCTTATAGTTTCATATATTCCCTCAAATCTGAGTTTCTGAAGTGTACACCTCCAGTTCATGTATTAGGCACTAGGGGTCAGTGTGGCACAACATCCACAGCTTGGAACCCACACACTGGATTCAGTTGATGACTGCCTGGACTCCCATCTATAGCAATAGGAGGTATTACTGAACTAATCTCTTGGAATGTTACATATTTATTTGAGCTTCCGGTAGGGATGTCCTGATACCAATACAAGAGTACTTGTGAAAAAGCCCTAATACCAATACTGGTCCTTTAAATCTTTAAACAAGAGTGGCTGATTGAGGTTCTGCGCTTAGTGGGGGCCTCAGGCAGCCTGCTGGAGACTTTGCGGCAGCTGACCTTTGACAAAGCCGGTCTGGTCCCACATCTCCTCCTTCCCGGCGCCCGCAAAGACCGGCACAGCCCTGGACAGCTCTACATCCGCCTGTACAGCCCTGGAACCCGGCACCCACCCGTTCAGCCCTGGAGAGACCCAAAGGCAGCCCTGTATAATCATGGAATGATGAGATCTGTAGTCCTCTATTGCCAGTTGCAATTCTCCATTGCTGAATAATCATGGATTGATGAGATCTGTAGTCCTCTATTGCCGGTTGCCAGTCTCTATTGCTGAATAATCATGGATTGAGAAGATTTGTAGTCCTCTATAGCGGGTTGCCATTCTCCATTGCTGTATAACCTCCAGCAAGGCTTTGCTTATTCTTGACATGTGGGGAAGTATCTCCATTCATTTCAATGGAAAGTATGTTCATTCTTCCAGGTATATGCGAAAGAACCAAAGCCCAACCAGGGTGCTTGTGGTAAAGAGACTGTGCAGCCTTCAAGGTTTCAGCAGGAGCGGTAACGATAATATTTGGAGGGGTTGTTGGGGGGAAACTATTCCCACATCTATCGCATTTACTTACTAAAACATTCTGGTCTATAGCCCCTGCCTCTCATTCTCCCACACTGCTGGAGCAGTGGAGTGGAGGACATGCTCCATTTTGTCTCCCTTGTGAAATGAATGTTATTTGGGGGAAGAAGTGGAGAGAACACAGACACAAGAAGTGAGGAGATGTCAGATTTTGTGGAATTTGTGTTGTATCTGGACCCTCTGCTTCCTTGACATGATAGAATCCAGAATGCGTGTCTGCTTTCAGGAATGTGCCGATGGTTTATACATTGTCCATGTGGAAAATGTCTGCCTTCAACAACAGGTTTGTGTCTGGACCCCTAAGGGATCTATCTGGCAGAAAGTAAAATACCAGAGTGAGAAAGTTCAGATGGAAGCTGCATGCTAGTTCCAAAGCAGCAACATGACAGGAGCTTTACCGACTCTGACCCGGCGCCTGCTTCTAAAGATGGACAATGGCGGTTTTCTTCCAACTTTTCTTTAGTTACACAACAGATTCCTTTTATTATTGGACAGAAAATGGATAAAATATCTCTCAGGATCTCATTTGTGGTGATTTTTTACACTTCCTGTTGGACTTTTACAGTGACCCCCCCCCCCCCAAAATGTATTGCCCCCCGACAGGATACTAGACAACAAAAACATCACAGAAATACAGTATTTACTTTTCTGAAGTCTAGCTAAAACTCTGAGGAAAAAAGGAATTCTCAGTATGTTTGAATATCTCTACAAGTATTAGGGCCTTGTTCACACAGCAATGGGTAAAAGACCAGCACTCGCACTGTTCACACAGGCATCAACTTGTATAGGAGAGCAAGCCTTTGCAGAGCATTTGGCAAGCGGACACCTTTAAAGGACCTGGGAGTACAAAACAATACTTGATCTTCCAGAAGTGCACCCGGCTAATAAAAGTAGTTGCTGAACTACTGAATCACATCCGCTTCTCATCTCCACAACATAAGCACTATTTGATCTTTAGTCCAAGATAAGAACTGGAAGGGCTGATCAGGTTCCTTGAGATTATGGAGCAGAAAACAGAAGGAAATCTCAGGTGGGACAGACCGCATTTAAAACCCGACAGATGCCAGCTCTTATCAAAACAAAGACAAAGCAATGGGTGGAGTTAAACGTCAGTATAAAAGGTAGTGTAGTATACTTGAGGTCCCCAAGCCCAGTATTCTCTGTCACTCACCCACCCATGTGTTCGAGTCCGACTTGTGAGCTGAAAGGATGTTTCATACCAAGCACCCTGGATTTGGAGACTCCCTGAAGACAGAGATAAGTTGGCAATCCTGACACCGTTGTGGCACTCTGGGCTTTGGCGCTATCACCACCAGAGTGATGCCAGTCCAGACGGGATGTGGCTGGGAAGAGATTTGAGATGTGAGAAAGTAAAGTAGCACACAACAACCACACTGGCCATTGTAAAAGAGAAGTCAGAATTGCTCTGACCACTGTCGGATCCCTGCGTACAAATCAAACACAAAGCAGACTGTAGTTTGAATTCCTTTATTTTGCAAAAAAGAACATCATGAAATAAAAAGGCCATGCTCACAGTATCAGATCCGCTGCCACCGGAGACATAAAGTGCTGATAAATACTGTGGACCCTGCACGTGTCATGGTGTCACCTCTGTATCAGAACCCGTGGGGTGGAGTATGTTACTAAGGCACCAAAATCCCTTCATTCACGGTGGAGAGTTGAACCCCTTAGATGCTGGATGAGGGCGCAGAGGTTGGTGAATGCTGCCTCCAGCAGTCAGTATAGGTGTAGTGAAGGGGTTACGTATGATGAGGATGGGGGGGAAAGGGGGGATACAGGACAGTGGCACGGACTTACAAAATATATATATATCTTATATGTTTCTCCTTATTTACACACTGTCACACTGAACCCTTCACGTGTGAGGTATCATGAGACAGGGGCACACACACACACACACGCATACATACATACAAGCTAACATGGAATGTTTCCAGTTTGGCAATAAAGAACATTGGCAGTTATAAAACCCAGCACAGGGGGTCAGGAATGTATGTACCTGGGCTGGATATTCGAGCAGCAGGTACCTGACACAGAGGGGAAGCTGGTTAAGTATAGGAAGGGTTAGTAAGGGATGTGCTGTTGGAAGGGGAACTGGAATAAGATGCTATGATGGGGCCACATCCTGGTCCAATAATTCCTTGTGCTAAGGGAAGAGTGTACTGATATGTGCTCCAGCCAAATAAGTGACTGGTGATGGACGATGAGATGTGACCAGACACAAAGCTAGTGGTCCAGTCAACTACAGGTTATAGAGAAGGGAATGGCAGATCAGTCTTAGATGATAGTCAGAATCGTATATACTAATCCAGGTCAAGCACTGTGGTACGGGCTCATGCATGGATATGAGGGTCTATGAAGAGCCAAACAGATATGAGGGTCCAGGCAAATGCTAGGTGTGCGTGTGAGGGTCCAGTCATGTGCCATACATATGAGAGCACAGTCAAGTGTCTGTTGTACATATGAGAGTTCAGTCCCATGGTAGGCCACTGATATGAGGGTCCAGGATAGCAATGGTTATAGAGGGAGTTCAGTCAAGTGAGATAAGGGAGCCAATCAAGTATCTGACCAAAAATAGAAAGTCAATCAACAAGCAAGATCAGAAATTGGGCACAGTCATGAGGGGCAGTCAATTACTCAGAACATATGGGTACATTTGTGTTATTGACTATGATCAGGGTGGGTTGTAGCACAGGGATAAATGAAACAGGCTCAAGCTCTTAGAGGTCAAAGCCTGTCGCAGTAAACAGCCAGCTTGGTGGGAAGAGAGGAGGAGAAGGGCATATGAAATAGGGGCTCTGCTACTTTGTGTTTAACCAAGAAATGTGATGCCAACTTGCAGTTTCCTGGTGCTTTGTTATTGCTTTCTAATATATGCTTTGGTTTGTGTCCCCATTAGGAAACCAGCAAGGAGCTCCTCCCCTTTTTAGGGTGGTACACATTACTGTGGCTGGCTC
>NW_017306648.1:355715-412884 GCF_000935625.1 Nanorana parkeri | reverse complement strand
AAGCTCGTGGTTCTGCCCCCCCCCCCCCTGTGCTTTGGGTGTCATCTGGAGCAGGTCACATATAACACAATTCTGCCACCAACACAACACACTGAGGGAAAAGACTATCCAACTATAGGGAGAGGACACCAGTCAAGAAATGTGCTTCATTCCTTTGCACACTGTTTTGCCATGCACCAGTCTTTTCCAAATCTAAATTCACATTGACTTCAATTCAGCGAGAACTTCAACTGCAGGAGTTTGGGGGCAGAGTCAAGATTGATTGATGACATTCAAGTGTTAGGTGTGACCTGGGTGGTGTACCTAGGAAGAGGGATCAAATCTAAACACAAACAACAACAGAGGACATACACACACACACACACGTATTTCTCCGCCGAGCACGGCGTCTATATAAAACACTGTCCACATTCTGCAGTGGAGGATAAAACAGGAATAAGTTAAATAAATAAAATTAAATATAAAAAAATGCATGATATAGTAACCAGGGCCTAGAATGGACATAACCCAAGTGTGCCCTGATACACAGCTGTACACAACACAACTGAGGCCAGTGACAGTCTGCAAACCCTGTAAGTGTCGCGCTACGGAAAAGAAAGGGTTAAATCAGGACAAGTAAAATATTTACATGGCGGGGCACCGAATAGTCTGGAAAGACCCCGCTATGACCTGTTTCCTGACCTCCATCTTTCCACAGGACGGGACTTAGAGGGAGCATTGGACAAAAAGCAGTGGGAGAGGAGGGAGGGTGAGGGTAAACTGCACGCCCGCTCACATCTGCCACCTTCCCAGAGAAAATAAAAACACCACTGATACCGCATGGCACAAAATCTCATTAACATAAAGGGAGTCCCCGCCTACCTACGATACCTAAAATCTGGGGAACCCCTCGATTTTCACGTCACAGATATGAAATAACTCCATCGTCTCTCCACAAAGTCTTGGGGGTGCACTGAAAACACAGGAGAGGAGCAGCAAGGAGATTTGGGGAACAATAGTGCACTGAGATTATTAGTGGGTAACAAACATTGGGAAGGGGGGTGGGGAAGGTGTCCCTCTGAGTCATATGGCTTCATGATACCAAAACATCGACGTCCTCACTGTGTGCAAGCTCCTGATTGGCCAGAGAGTCCAGGCAGTCTAGTGACGAGAGGGGCGAGAAGGTGGGTGAGGACGCGGACCCCCTCGAGAAGTTATGCAGAGAGAGTGAATGGTGTGCACACCGACCCCGCCTAATGGTCAGCAAAATATTACACCAAAGGTGTGCAGTCAAGGCTCTGCTCTCCCAAGCACAAGGCACTGGAACACGGGCACCTTGTCACACCGTCATAGAAGAAGAATGAGGAGTGGGCATGCCATGGGGCACACTGTGCCATGGCTGGTGAAGATCGGCTGCTAACTCGGGTAAAGGATTCAGGCGCTGGTCACACAGGTCCCGTCGGTGGCTCTGTGGAGTCTCTGTGGCAGTGCCATCGCTTTGCACATTGCCCGTCACCCTTCTAGTCGTTGGCCTCCAAGTGGGCCACTACCTATCAGTTTCTGGCTCATCTTGGGGTCCTGGGGAGTTGAGGTTGAGGGGATAAGGGACAGAGAAGGGGTTCACAAGGTTCAGCTATTACTTGAGACCATGTTAATGACTTGTTCCATCTTCTGGCGCAGTTTATGTTTCCGGCAATAGGAATCTCGATCCAAAGCAGTGAGGATCTGAAAGAAAAAAAGAGGGCGATTATAGAAAGAGTATAATATGTGTTGTATGGAGCTGGCTAATCTGTCCTCTAGCAATGAACTCTGAGAAGATGATATCTCTGCACCCTAATGCCACCATGGGGTAAATGCAGTTGTCTGTCCTGAACTGTCAAACTAGGGGGTGCTAGGTCTGTCCTGAACTGTCAAACTAGGGGGTGCGTGTACATACCCGGAGCAGCCTCCAAGGTCTCGTCATTATCACCATTCTAATGTGCAAACAAGCTACCTCCTGCCCCCAACACATTTCTACTGCACCATCATTATAAGATGGACGGTCTGTAGAGATTTTCTGAAGGTAGGGAAGGGGGGACGTGTGTCACTCCTGAGACTAATTTAGCAGTTTCTGTGTAAAATTCAACTTTGGGCTCTGCAAGCAACAGGAATTTGCTTGGAGGTGCCTAGAAAATATATATGAAACAAACGTACATTCACATTAAAGAAAAAATATAATCGTTTGTGGGAATTTTTTACATGATAAATTTGCATTTGTTTAATGATTAAAATGAGATTACAAACAATTTTAAAATGTAATTAACCCCTTAGTGGCACAGCTTCCAAAAAATTTTTCGTTCCTGGGGACTAGAGCAATTTGCTTGTCTACCCATAATTTCCATCTTCCTCCTTCATTACACCTACACATATTATATACTGTTTTTTTAAAGGACAAACTGGGGTTTAATTTGATGTGACGTATATCTATTTTTTGTTTTATTTAAAAAAAAAAAAAAACAACACTTTCACAGCTTTGGCAATAATAATGTGTATATAATTAGTGTAGCTAACAGAAATTCATAATACATTCTTATGTTTGTCCTGATTTATAGGGTATAGCATATGTCGGGGCAGTTTATTTGGGCAGTTATAGGTTACAAAATACAAAAATACAGTGAAATACAAATTTTAGTTTAGAAAATTTTAGAATGTGGTATGTTTTTCTGCTGTCTTTAATAGCCTCCTCACCACTATATTTTCTAATAATTTTTTTATTCAATATATTTTTTTGACTTTTTAAAACATTTTTCGTTTTTGTTAAATTTTTTAAAAAATCTACTTTTACATTTTTTTTTAAACTAGTGGGCACTAAGGGTTTATTTACAGGGGCTTTGATACTTAGTATCTCTGAACAGAATACAGTATTCTCCTCAGAGATACTTTGTATCAGTTTGTAACACACAGCCGTCTCACAGCTGCACAACACAGTGAGCTGCTGCCGGCTCTGTGACTGCCATGGCTCTGTGATCACAGCGATCAGCTATTGCTGTGACCACCTACTCTGCTGTTGAGGGTCTACCTCAGACCCCAAGGGACCCAAGCAATAGCAGTAACTCAATGAGTGCTGGTCTTTCCAAGGACCAGCGCTCATTGTACCGCATGACAGGATTATCCCGTCACCGGTTGTTTATTAACTGAACGATTGTGACGGTATAATACGGTCATTGGTCGGGAAGGGGTTAAAGCACAAAGCATATAAAAAAAGATTACTGATAACATCAGTCATGTCCCTTTGAAGCACTACACCAGGGACTTACCTCCTCCCGATATTTGTTGACATAGAAGAAGAGCTCGCTGAGAGCGCTGAGTGAGTTGAATTCATTTGCATGGAGGCGAGACTGCTCCACAAGATACGCGTCCATGTCCTGGTCGCTGATTGTAGGCATTTTGTTGATGTCTCTGTAATATCTGCATAGGGGAAAGGAGAAGGCTTTAGACAAGTCATCCATCATAGCAGACTGAAGCACAGCTGATATTAGGTCAAAGAGCTGCTTCTTTATCTCCAGGTATTACATAGGAACTAGAGCAGTAGTGGCCAGCTTACTTTATAAAAGAAGCCTAAAGTGTGGCCCCAGAAATCTCCAAATAGCTGAATATAATATTCACTAAATGTAATGCTAAAGAAAGCTGTCAGAGACTACAGACATACAACACCCATTATCAAAGATCAGAGTTAGACAAATACAAACACACACATAGAATAAGGATGGAGAAATAAACCAAAGACAATTAAACCCGAAATGTCAACGCAGAGCTGTAGCTAGCCTATTTTTTGCGCCCGAGGCAAGAACAGAAAATTGTGCCCCCCCCAATGTTTTTTTGAGGAAACTAAATAAATACCAAGGAATTAATGATATTTAAACCGTTTATTTCAGTTACATAAGAATCATAAAGATATGTAACTTAACATAAACTTACAGTGTAGTTAAAGGAGAACTATGGGGTTAGGGCTTTTCCCCAAAGTTCTCCTTAGGGTAAGGGGAGGACACAAACTAGCATCCTCCCGTCACCCTAGGCTCAGTATACCGCAAGCTGTAGCTCGCGGTATACTGAGACACCGCAACTGAAGCGGATCCCGACAATTCTATCTGGATACATCCAGCTGGGGGATTAACAGCTGGCTCTGCCTATCCAGAGGCAGAGCGAGCTGTGCCCTCCCCCCCGTCCGTTCCGCCAGTCAGCGCTGGTGGATCGGGGAGGGGGGAATCCCTGCAGAGTGCCGTGAGTGACAGTCATGGCTCTCTGCAGGGATAGATCAAGAAGTGAGCGAGCGACGGTATGTGTTCGCTTACTTCCCGATCTATTGAGCCGCCCTGTGACAGTTTCATTGTCACAGGTCGGCTCAGATTATAATTCTCCTTTAAGCCTGTGACACACTACATGCAAAGCCGTGCAGAGCAAAGCAAAGCTGTCAGGCATGGAGCTTCTCATGCAGTGTGTGAGCTGAGCGTGGCCAGATGAAGGACTGCATCGTCAGCCAATTGGCTCGCGCGTAATAAACGAATGGCCTTCGCATCTTGACGCGTGGGTTTATACGCGCGAGCCGATTGGTTGAAGATGACATTTTTAATCTCAGCACGCTCAGCTATGCGCGCTCTAGCAAGCTGACGTGCCGGAGACAAAATTACATGACACAATGCATGTGAAGGCAGCGCGCCACCGCGCTGCTTCGCGTGCAGTGGGTCCCAGCCTGAGGGCCCAGTCACACCATAAAGTGTGCGTTCGGACTCTAACGCACTAGAACAAAAACCCGGCCAGCTCACTGTGTTTTGGGGCGGGAGGGGGTGTGGCTGCGCATTGAAGTCGATGGCACCGCAGCCATGCGCCCCACCCACAGTGCGATCGCTGTCACCCGAATGTGTGGTCTAAAAAAATCTTCGGGCCCGCGGCGCCCCCCCCCCAACTGGCGGAATACCAGTGTCCTGGCTGCGCCCCCAGCCTGCACCCGAGGCGAGTGCCTCACTCGCCTCGCCCTTCCTACGGCCGTGTCAACGTGCCAATGATATTTTGAAATAAAAGCTTTTAGTTTTCATTGCACACCTTATTTTAAAATTCAGTGAGGGGAATTTACAAAGACTGTAGTGGACAAAAACTGGAGCAGCCGTGCATGGCATCAGCTTCCAGCTTTCATTATCAAAGCTCAACTGAACAAGATGGAGAGAAGCCGATTGGTTACGATCCACAGCTGCTCTGTCTCGGTGCTTATTTATGCAATACAGGCAGATCATGGGAGGGGTTAGCAGTGTACTGTTCCTGAAAATATGACAGGAGTACTGAGGCAGGCCACTGTAAAGAGCCCTCAGCCCTGATTCGATCAGTAGGCTGGCTCTTGGGAGGAGTTATGCAAATATCAAAATGCTCTGATGGGTGGGAGTCAGTTTGGAGGATTGGGCATTCTTAGGTACATTGCCCTATGCAACACATTTTAAAAAGGCATTAGTTTTAAAAATGCAGACCTTGTTGCAATTGACTTTGTATTTAAACAAACCTTGCTTCTAGGTCCATCCATATATGCTCATTATATATAAAGCAGGCTCTGCTTCCTGCTTTGTAGTGCTGCAGTAGTTGTACATTGCTGATCCCCTTTTTTCCCAAAGCAGACTGACTGAACACAGCAGATTTTCGGGAAACAGCAGCAATACTTTGAGTCAAGAACGAGGCCTTGTTTTACTAAATAAAAATAAACTAGTCTTATCTACATACGCTTGTTCTTTGTCATTTATTCAAAGTATTATATCAAATCGGACATCAGGACAGCCAAGTCAACTAGTGTTTCCAGACAGAGCAGTCACAATGGACAGCCTTCATCTTTTTTTTCCATGATAGGTGTACACAGAAGTGAATTCCATAGCAATTCGTCACGTCCTCCTACATAAGGGTGAAAACACAAGAAAGTGACCAATCCCTGCACTCACCTCTCTACCCAGGTCTTGTAGTTAGGGATGTCCTTGGCATACAGCAGTTTGTTACTTGGCGAGTCCTTTCCAAGTCGGTGCTCAGAGGTGGAACAAGAGTCCATGAATGTCTGAGCCACTACTGAGAGGCAGGCGTCTGTGATGCTGTTCTTGTGAATGTCAAAGACAAATTGCGGGTTTTTGATCACGTTGACCCAGAAGCGGAGAGGCAAACTGAAAATGGGACAAGAGGAAAGAAAAGAATCATCTGGGGAAGTTACAAGAGATCAAACAATAAGGTTACCGTGTTTGGTGGTAGCACATGGCAAGACATTTTACCACATATTAACGCAACACAAATTTATGAAAGGTAAACTATCGTGCGTCTCTCCGGACCTGTGTCTCTCCGGACCTGTGTCTCTCAGTGGACAAGCAAGAAAAAGGTTCTGGCTTTAGATGTATTTTAACACCTACTGATCTGATTCTTTACATTATGTTAACTATTTTAACATGCACAAAAAAAATAAATTGTGATGAAATCAACGTTGCAATGATAAATCTGGCCACAAACAGGCAGATCACTCATAGAAAACACATTTTTGGCCCATCATTGCTGCAGTCCTGGAATTCCAGACTTCCTCCCTAACACAGCTGAATAAATGGATGTTGCATGCACAGCGAAAGGCTCACATTTCTCCACAGAGAAGGGGCAGATATCGTGTGGTCATATAGGAACTTCCAAAGAGTGGGGACATTTCTGGACGTGCTAACAGGCACCTCTGACGCCCAGAAGCACTTGTTTTCACCCCTAGTTAATCACTCATAGCAAAAGATGCCTGAACCTGCCACATTGCTTTTCTGGCTGCTTGTGGTCACCATAATGCAAGACTAGATGATACAAATGTTCCCCAAAATATAAGAATTGGAAAATATTTTGAACCTTGTGATGGAATCCAAAAGATGGTCTTAAAGTGGACCTTACCCCCCTTTGACTAAAAATCACATCAGCATACAGCTCTGCATGCTGATATGAAATCATCTTACATTCATTAGCTAAACATAATTTACTTTTATTTACAATTTCTTTTTTTCTACTTCCTGGTCTACTTTGGCACAAATGATGTAATCGTGCCCAAGCATTGCATCCTGGGAAGGTTACATCAGCAGAGCATTGCTGGGAAATCGTATCTGTAATTTCACAAGATCTGAGGGAAAGGCATTTTCCTCCCCTGATGTGCATGGTCACATGTCCTAGTCACATGTGCTAGATTTTCAGGAAGTAAAGGGAGATCTAGTAACCTGCCCTTAGTAAACATGGCCACTGTCAGAAGACTGGGGAAGAAGAGAAAAACAAGGTATGCACAGTAAACAACGCCGGCAATTACTTAGAAGTATGTGCTTGTAGATTGTCATTACTAAATATTTTCAAAGGTGCCTTTGTTGTTTTGAAGATATGGGTACTCCAAAGACATGCTGGTAGGTTAATTGGCTCATTTGTAAGTTGGCCCTGTATGTATGTGAAATAGGGACCTTAGGTTGTAAGCTCCTTGAGGGTAGGGACTGATGTGAGTGAGCAACTATGTAAAGTGCTGCGTAAATTGGCGGCGCTATATAAATACCTGTAATAAATAAATATGGGTAAAGTTCCTCTTTAAGTATCTTATAAAGTTTTGATTGTCAATCAAGAGGTCTTCACAAAAAATATGTCATAATGTAGGGGTTGTATGTATAGGTTTGCTCTGGTTTGTCAGACAGTTTTTTTTCAGTTTGTTAACCAACACACAAAATTTGAGATGTACGTTTCTGCTCAGACTTTAAACTGTATTTGCTGCTCACCAGTTACTTTTCCACGTGTGTCGGACATCTGGATCCGATATCTGCCTTTTATCAGCTTGCTCATCTAAATAGTCGAACATGTATTTGATGGCAAGAGGCAAGGCGCTGCCCCGGTGGGCTGTGCTGAACACAGTCTCAAACAGGTCATCCACAAACTTCTGCAGTGTACCCTACAAGAGGCATCAGAGCAAAAATTTGTCAAACATTTGCCCACTAAGTCACTAATATATATATATTTTTTTTTTTAAATATATATATACACATATACACACACACAGCGTTTAGTATTACCTTTGTGGCCAATAACCTAGTGAGATAAATCTCTGACACCATTTTGCTGCCACGGTCACCCTCCTTATGGTCCGTATGGTCGTGATTCTTCACCAGATGCCAGAGTTTAGTGCCAGTTTCCTGGTCAGGGGTAATCATGGGAGCTCGCGATCGCAAGCTGTCTGGGCTGCTGGATGTACGTAGAAGACTCTCTGAAAATGTGACATAGCATTACATAGATACAAGTAAACAATTCAATGCGCAATGAAAGACTACTGCACATAACAGATATACAGCTGTCACCAACACACACACTTGACAGGTTTTACATGACAAAAAACAGCCATGACTATCCTGTACAATGCATGAGATACACATCATGGCTACCACCTTTGAATTCTTGCACATATACCTTTTATTCTAAATATGAAGGAGAGGACACCATGCGAAAATGTATTTTATGCACTAAAGAAAAGGAGGAACTTAAATAGTCTGGAGGCTATCGGTGAGAAAATGAGTTTAATATAGTTACCATAGCGGCTGAGAGAGCGTGTGAAAGTGAAGGAGTTGGTGATGTTGTAGGCCGATACCTGCTTGGGAATGAGAGCCACAGTGGAGCCATCTGTAACCTGTAAAAGCATATAAATGCACCTTGTAAATCAACAAGTATAATAGGAAGTGCAACAGGAAGACAAGACCAGGATTGAGGGCAATATGACTGTGTATGCTGTATGACTCACCTGGTAATGTGCCAGTGTGTTCAGCCTCTTCCAGTCGCACTCAATTTTGGTGGTGACATCCTCATCCTGTAGCACAATGCGGGTGATGCGGCCCTGGCGCCACTCTGCAGAGACAGACAAATGAGAATGTCACCAATTTTTTTTTCACCTAACATATTACTTATTACATCAAACTTTTAACTATATATAACCCCCAAAACTGACCCAAATTCTACTAATACTTTTAGAATCCTTAGCTGTATTGGGCCTAAATGTCCTAAAGAACTGTATTCTAAAATTACTTGGAAGGTACAGTATGTATAGTGACCTGGGTACTTCAAAACACAAATATGACTGGCCCTCTAAACATAGCTTCTTAGCGTCAAGCCCTCAAAGACAAAATTAAGTAATCTCAATTTGCTAAGTGTTTACAAAAATAAAATAGGATTTTTGTACACACCGAAAAATCCTTTTCTTGGAGTGCATTAAGGGACACAGGAGGTATTTGGGTTATGCTGCCACCTACAGCAGGATTGGACACTGGCAAACAAAACAAAAAAACCTGAAGGCCAACCCAGGGTATAAACAGTGCAACTACCAGCATGCCGCAATTGTCTCTCATAAAGCTCCAAGAAAAGGATTTTAAGGAGTAGAAAAATACTATTTTCTTTCTCATCCACTGAGGAACAATGGAAGTCTTAGGCCTTTTGGAAGTCCAAAAGCAATCCAACAGTAGGGTGAGTAACACAGCAAACAACCCTTTAACAGGCCCAGTGTGAAGAAGAACTGGGGACTGTGTGCTGCTCAAGGAGTCACCTAAAGTACCTTATGCCTGAAGCTGTCATCAGATGAGTCAGAAATGTCTACCTGGTAGAAGTTAGACAATGTGAGAGAAAACCAGGTGGCAGACTTGCAAATCTGGGAAACAGGCCTGATGCCGAAAAGCTCAAGAGTCGCTCACTGCTCCACTGGAGTGAGCCTTAACTGGAAAGGGGGAAATCCGAATGATATTCTGCCTGAGCCACCTACAAATGGTGGAAAAAGAAGCCTTGGGCCTATCCAGAATGAAAAACAAAGGAATCGGTCTTCCTGAAAGAAGCAGTGGCTGAAAGACTCGCACAGCCTGAAACACATCTAAACATTGGAGGGAAAATGAACTGGAGCCGGATAGAGGGACTATCGGGTGGAAAGCTGAGACTTCCTTGGGGAAGAAGTCCTTCTACCTGTGCAGAATAAAAAAAAAAAGAAAAAAAAAGGCGACCCTGCAGGATGAAGCCGCCAGCTCAGACACTCTTCTAGCCAAGGTGATGGCCACAAGAAATGCAACTTTGTGGATCAGAGTAAAGAGAGGAATATCTCTGATAGGGTCAAACAGGTGTTTTTGAAGCACAAACAAATCAGGTTCAAATCCCATGGATGCAAGGGGGGTGGTCGGACTCAGGGGGGCCATGGGAGACCTCCCCACACACAAAAGTCCTAATCAGAGAGGGAGAAACCAGGTGTCTCTAAATAGAATTAAAAGGCCAGAGATCTGCCTCATGATGTTACTACTTGCTAAGCATTGGTATGAGCCCAAATTACAGAAAACAGGATCCGTTCCATTGAGAAAGCCCTTATTTACTTTGCTTGGTCGAAGTATCTTCCACATCCAAAGATATTGTCGAAGGTGGATTTCCTAGGCTAGTAGTGTAGAAATCAGACTCAGATGCCCATCTTTTAGAACCTGGGCTTCAATAGCCATGCCAGTAAAGCCAGCAACTGAGAAGTGGTAAATCAGTCCTTGGGGGACAACAGATGATACTTATGCAAGAAGTCTTATCAGGTTGGTGTATTACATCCACCCGGGCCAGTCTGGACCAATCAGCATCATCTGAATGCCCTCCATCTCGATCCTACAGAACAGACAAGAATTAAGTTTCAGGGGAAGAAAGGCATACATCAGGGTGTATTGATCCCGTGGACCCACTACAGCACCCACTTATTCCTCCAACAGATCTCTGTACCTAGATAAAAAAATGGTGTTTGCCGTTTGTGTTTACTTGGATGGTTATAAAGATCCTCCTTGCACATGGAGACTTCTCATTGCTACAAATGTGGTTAGTACTTGATACTGTTTTTAACGATTTAAATGAATCTGATGATACGGCACATGGTTGAGCGCTCTTCTGCTTTTGTTTTCTAGGTAAAAACCTGTCCAGTTTGTAGTTGAACCTGCAGGCCCACATCTGGCATCCAACACCTGTGACACGGTCCTTGAACACCTCCAGGTGCAGAGACCACTCTCCACCAGAGGCTGCCAGCTGTTGAAATCTGCCTGACAATTGACTACACCTGGAAAGTAAATAGCTAACAAGGCTGGAACCCGAAGCTCTGCTCTACCTCTGCTGCTGCAGCAAGACTTCTTGTTCGTTCCCGATTGCTGACATACACCACCAACATGAAGTTGCCTGACTGGATCTGATTGGATGGTCCTCCAACAGGTTGGTCCAACACTGAAAAGAATAGCCAGATCTCCCAAAGTTCCAAGATGTTGATAGGGAGACAAGATTCTTCTCAAGACCAAGTCCCCTGTATTGACAAGGCACTCCTTACTCTGGTGCCCAGGAACGCTGAATCCCAGAGCCAACAAGGCCTGGGTCTGGTCCTCTGTGTTTACTAAATCAGTTTGTGCACACACAGATCTAACATGTGTCTTGATGACAGGACTTTACGTTGCAAATGTCTGGAGTTGAATTGGTCAAATGGAACCAAAAGGAGACTACCATTAGCCCTAAGACCATAGTACAGAAAAAAGGGTCGGATGGCTTCTGGATTGAAGAACCTGAACCATAGACAGGACCAACACTGGAGTTAGCACCTTGGTGAAAATCCAAAGTGCAAAAGACAGGCCCAGTATAAGGGATCACAAACTAATGGTGCTGAAGCCCTAAAGCAAAAACCTCAAAAATGTTTGCGAGCTGGTAAGATGGTCACATGTAAGTAGACATCTTTTATGTCCACAGAAGCCAAGAAATATCCCTGGTGAAGGGAAGCAATGACGGATCTGGCTATTTCCATCCGAAATGTTGGGTGCCGTTTCTTTTAAATAAATATTAATGTATTTTAATGGTATCTATCTACCAGTAGCTGCCTCATTTCCCACCCTCGGCTTATATTCGGGTCAATACTTTTTCCCAGTTTTTTTGGCTAAAATTAGGTACCTCGGCTTATATTCGGGACGGCTTATACTCGAGTATATACGGTACGTAGACTCCTGAAACCATTCTGCAGCTGGAACTGGGACAATGATCCCTTGGTCCAGATGTCAAGCGACTACCAGAGAAAATTGGAAAGTTGCTGAGGGGAAACAGGAAGCTTTGACATTAGAAACCAAGGAAGGTGTGCAAACCTGAGACAACACCTCTTGCACCCAAGCAACAGGGATGCTGAAAACGTCAACAGACACACCCTGTTGGTGTCTGTTGATGTTTTCAGGGTGCTCCTTCATAATGAAGTGGCGGTGCACCTTCATAATGAGAAAAATTTGTGGTCTTGGCAACTTTGGAGTAGCAGACAGTGCTGGATGGGGGACCACCCTGGAATTTTTTTTGAATTCCATGATGATCAAATGCTTCTTACAAAAATGTTCAGTAGCCCAGCACTTCAGCCAAGGGTCTTACATACATGTAGTGACAAGAGGCTAATGTGGGAAACAAATCAGGAGGCTTCTAACAGGCCATCAAAGCTAAAGTTTAAAGCCACAGACATCTGTCCCACTCTCTCAATGGCTGCACAAGTCCCCGACCTGTTAATGGAGAGTGTGCTGGGGGAACCTGGTGTTGTGGAACTGTCTACAGCAACCCCTATACCTATTCGAGCAATGTGACTTATTTTCAATTCTCATTGGAGCTGTAAAATAATGCACTCTTCCAAAAATAAAGATCTTTATACTGGTGTGTGTACTGAGCCCAGTGTTTGTCTCAGTGACATACAGGTGCACAGTTGCAAAAACTAGTAACCTGTGTAAGAGAACACTAATAATCACATCTGTGAGTCTGAAGAGATGTAAAAAACAGCACCTTGATGTCTGCAGTTGAAATCTATTGGTCTCATAGCTGTGAACTTACGACCCTCACCTAAGTCCATATCCTCCGCTTTCGGCCTCTGTGTATAGGGAATCCCTTTGTATACAGCATCTAGCAGCTTGTCCTTCACCTGGGTAATCGTATCACAGTTGAGAACCTTAACAGGGATCTCTGTGCCATTCTCACTGTCTGGGCAGATGCAACTCAGAGTCTGTGGTGAAGAATAAACAGTTAAGGAGAACCAGTAACAAATGGGCTTATGCAATACTTCAAATTGTAAGTCTTAAATAATTACAATTGTGCAGTCTTCCTTATTAAATTTTCATAATCCTCCCCCTTCCTTATTAAAGGTTTCCTTACTTCAGGCCTGATGCTAACTGGAGTGTCAGGGGTTAAATGTTACCCAAGCTCTGATGCTTGTTGCCCATCAACTGCCTTACTTTACAAAATGCATTCAAGCTGAGAAAATGTGAAAGGTGAGGCAGTAAACAGGTCTGTCAAGTTCAAGTGACCTCCGTCTCAGTAATGGCAGCACCCATATCGTTATCTGAAGAGGATCCTTTTAAAGCGATCACCACACCTATGTTTGCACATTTCGATGTGCGTTGGCAACTTGCAATGTACATCTGTTTTGTGCTTACTTTTTTCTAATGGTACCCCAGCATATGTCAGGCAGTAAACACCACAACCCTTCAACACACCACAATGCCCACATGTGACTACACATGTTCCTCTATTGCAATGTATTGGCCAAAAATGACTCGGGTACAGTTTTTAGTTCTTTGAAGCTCGTTCATAGAAAATAAATAGGCATAGGCTGCACAACGCATATTAAAACACACACACAGAGGAGTGAATGGGCTCTGAGACACAAGGACCTTAATTGTGTTTTTTTCATACATGTGTATTTCTTATTCTCTACAGTTATATTTAGTTTCAGATTTTACTCTTTTTATTACAGGTGTTCGGTACATACTCTGTTCTTTCTATCCTTCTATTTTTATTGTTGCTGTGTACAAAACAAACAGCTGCTCGCAGAGAAATTGTGTGTGAAGGAATGCATTGGAAGCACATATAAGGTCCACCTCTGGGCCTCCATATACTCTTTGCTATGGGTAGCTGCCTTTTCTGAAGGAGAACAGGTGGGGGGTTGTGTTAAGCTGGCTTGCAGTGCAATGTTGTCCAGCCTTCAATAGGCCTTTCCTAACCATCATATTGAAGTAGGCACCCTTACTATGATGTAAACCTCACAAATATGCCACACCAGTGGCACAGTTTGAAATGAGATTTATTCCAAAAATGAGTGAACGGTTATATTTAGCACGCATTCATATATTCATATATTTGGCCATTTCAGAAACCGAAAACTTTCTAAAACTACACCTTTCCTTTAAGGGTAAAGAGGGGCCCATGGTGAAAGACCTAGGTGGTTGGCTGCATTCTATAGTACAGTGCATCATAATATGCTTGGGATGATGTATTGTAGACCATTACGTTAGACTTACCAGAACTTTGTAGTCGATCTGTTGACGGATAAGTTTGTCCTCACTTAGTGAGTAGCGGGCTTCCCCAGTGATGGCATCAATAGGGCCTTTCTCCATCTGCTGCTTTATTGCACAGAAGAGCATAAAGAGCGGCTCTCCAGCACATTCCTATAAGGCAAGAAATACACTCATGTTACCACAAACTTTTACTTTCATTTGTCACATGACATGGCCACAATGGGTCAGAGCAGCAGGGAAACAATCTCATTGTGAACCTAAGGCAAAGGCTAGAACTCCCACAAGCCACATTACATCTGTTTGATCTCTTCCTGAAACAAATAAAATCTAGGGCTGCAACTAATGATAATTTTCATACTCGATTAGTTGGCCGATTATTTTTTCGATTAATCAGATAAAAAAAGTTAAACAAATACCATCCTTAATTTTAAATGAAATACACAAATGCATTGCGGTACCGTGGGGGCGATCACACTGTGGGTGGGAGGCACGTTTGGGGTGCCACTGAAATGAACGGTGTCCAAATGTCTCGAAGCACTCCTTACTGGATGTCCCAGAACTATGGGTGAACTAATGACTGCGGATGGCGCCACTTCCAGTAAAACTTATCATAGATGGATAAAACTTAACATAGATGTCACCAGCACACGAATCCAGTTTATTGATCGATGTCACTCAGACAAACGCTTTCGGGGCCGCACAGGGTCCCCTTTATCAGGATCAGAAATATGAGCCTGATGAAGGGGACCCGGTGCGGCCCTGAAAATGCTTGTCTGAGTGACATCAATAAACTGGATTTGCACTGATATTCAAGCTGCATCCTGGTGTGCTGGTGACATTAATTTTAAGTTTTATTGAAATGAATGGCACTGCAACGCACCTCCCACAGCAGAATTGGTCAGGCTGAAACCGAAAATTACTTTCTTTCCCACCTAAAATTGTTTTTTTAAATAATTGTATTGTAAGCACCGGTCGCTTGAATAGCTTCAGCCAGGGAATGACAGCTGCCAGTGGCAAGATTCCGCAGATGGCAGCTGAATGTAAATACAGCAGGTAGTGGGCTGGTGCAATAGCCAGCCTGCTATTGGCCATTTCAAACTAGCAGGCTGGCTATTGCACCCACCCACTGCATGCTGTTCCCTCCTCCCAGCATGGAAGAGAGAGCTAGGGGATGTAACCAACTAATTGATAATGAGAATAGTTAACAACTATTCTCATTATCGATTAGTTGGTTGCAGCCCTAATAAAATTGTTAATTTATATCATGGAAAGTCTAAATTAATAAAGGAAAAGAGCACCTACCATTTTCCTTTGCAATGTACTCCAAGTCCCTCATACCAACCTTATTTTCCTTCTTGCAAAGGACATATTCATATTCAAACCATAGGCTGGCAATGCACCTTACAATCTGAATGTGCGTTCTCCTTAAGCATGACCAAAAGTCCAAGAGTAGAAGCCCTACCTGAACAATCCACTCAATAGTTGGTAGAGCTAAAGAAGATAGCACAATCAGATTGCAAGCTGTGAGTACAGTTATAGGGGTTGATTGTGTAAGGTCCGGGGGCGCAGGACTACTGCGCAGAGGACCCAAATTCTAGCCCACCATTTGTCAGGTGGTAATATTTTCAGCACGTATAGGGCTGAACACAGTCATGTGACAGAGGGAGAAGTTTAACAGAGAGCAACAGGCTAAATGTCAGCAATAAACAGGATATTTAAGCAGGCAAGTAACGATTCTTGCTTTCCGGTCATTGTCATTTGAAAAATAATCAGAGCAGTAGAGAAGTGGGCTGAGGTGTCCCATCCTCCAACACGGACGTTTTAGTGTCCTATCCAGAGGGTATGGCCTTGGGGGAAAGCACCTAAAAAAGTGAAAGGACCAACATCCTAGAGGCCGCTTTGTCCCCCAATGACCAATAAGAGTCCTTTTCTAGGACGTCTCATGCCTGTAGTGTAAACAAAAGCCTGTCTGTGACACTTTTCTGCTTTTGTGTCATTTGTTATAAACAACTCAGATCACCTGATACTCACTGGGAAGTATTTTTTTACATTTCATTGTAGACCTTTATACCTTCCAGGACAAAAAAGAGCAGATCAAAAAATGTTCCAGTTTACAGGAATTCTGATCCTGATCGGTGCTGTCCTGGTAGAATTCCAGCACATTTGGCATTTCTCTTGCTTCTGATCATATTTGAATAAAATTTTATTTATATAGATGATGATTTAAGTGGGTTACAGATTAAAGATTTCAAACAGCTGGAAATAACAGTGGGAATTAGCAGTATAAACTATAATGAAAAGCACATTTAGAAAAAAGTTAAGCAAAGAACAAGTGTTAGCTATTCTATGTTGAAGGTTTGGGTTTTCAAGATATCAACTTGTCCTGCTGAGGCTGGAAGTGAGGGATAACAATACAGAAGGAGAGATTGGAATTACCAAATGTGGTTGAAAAAGGGGGGTTGATAGCAGTGTGTGTGTGATAGGGATACATCTAAATGTAGTTTCCAGACTTCTTACCTTCAAAAACTTATACAGTAGAAAAGTGAACCAGTTTGTCAACATCTTCTCAGCTACTGACTCCGTCCTGCAGGGAGACATAAAATCAAAATAAGTAAGTCTTCTCTTCCTTACCATCCACTTTACTACAGCCAACCTCAGCACTGGCTACTTTCCTCCACAAGGTTTAACTGAACATTGGAGTCCTCATATAATGCCCTTAGCAATCCTGCTGATCTCTCTTCCCTTGTCCCTCTATACAATGCCAAGTATACACCCTCAGATGTGCCCTTTCTACTACCAGCTATTGCTCTAAATTTATGAATGAATTTGCTATAATTTTACTAAAGGACTTTCTCTCGCATGCTGTCTCTCATACTGTCCAGTAATTTAACACCATGAAAGGATAAATGTTCTTTTTAGAACAGATAACTTCCAGCATCCATCCCAAGTCTTCTACTGTGCAGCTTGCTGGGAGCTGCACAGCCTCCATCAAAAGTCTCCCTGGTGGGCTCTGCTTCTTCTGCACATGTGTAGAAGAGTCTCTATTCATTGCTTCAACTTTCAGTGAAGAGACTTTGTGGCCCCCATTGTGCTGCTGCCACACTTGCAGTATGGCAATGCAATTATCCTTGCACATGGAAGGGATTTCCACAGTACAAACATTTGTGAGATCACCTTTATCTTCATGCACACTAACTTTTGATCATCTCATCAATGCACTCTGTAATGGGCCATGTCCAACTATAGACCATGTTTTTTTCCTTTTACGTTTTGTATCAGTAAGGTTAAAACCTCAGTTTTTACAGTTGTCTGGAGCTTTGGGGAGATTTCTCCTCACTTTCTGCTCCTGTGATCATAGTCACATGGTAACAAAGACGGCCCCCATTAAGAAATAAGTGTTCCCATTCAGTAGATCTCCTGTCAGGGTGAGCAACATAACCAGGAAAGCAAATGAGGGGAAATACAAACTTGATATTTAAAATAATTACTCTGGGCAGTTAAAAAAGGCAACTGCAAATGTTAAGTGCTCATTTTGGTCTTGTGTCTAAAATAAAATATACACTCAACTGTATCTCATGTCCCTTGGCCTCTTCATGCGTAATAGACATCAAGGGTCATTAGACCGCCATGGACCGGTCTAGCAGCCTGGCGGGTCAGAGGATCTGGTGAGTGCATGCTAGACCCAAACGAGCACATCATTTTCTTACTGCCCAGAGTGGTTCTTTAACCCTGTTCCTTCTATCCAAAACAAGCAAAATGTTTTGGTTGGGGTTTCCATTCAAATGACTGTGCCATCTTTTTTAGTCAGTCACCAGACTGCACTCATGGAGTGGTAGTTTGTCTCACCTGCGTAACAGTAATTTAGGATGGTTCTTGCTCTCTAGGTTCTTCTCAATCAGGTCACTCAGCAGCTGTTTCAAGACGACTGTTGCATATTCCATGCGTCCTTGTAGCGACACCATGGTAAGGGAGGCCACATTACCGCGGTCCCGCATGGAGAAACTACGTTGGTTTTCCAGCGTATGAATAAAAGTCAATAAGAATGTTTTGTTGTTTAGAAGCTGTCCGAACAGTCTCAGAGCTTTCTCCACATTCGGAGGCATCTGGTGAGAGCAACAATAATGCATAATGAGTAACTGTTCAATCTTAAGAGCAAAATATGATGAACTGATTTAAAAATTAAGCATTTAAATTAAGCATTAAAAAAATCCCAACACAAAAAAGTTCAAGACTAAGCCCTACCCTCTTCCGTTTGTCCCTGACATTCAACCATCAAATGGAAAGCCTGCCCACTGATGCCACAACATTTGACAGGCAAATGAATGACAGGTGTGTTTAGTGCTGGTAGGGGAGTGGCTTCATCTTGACTTCAACAAAAGAAAGGAGGCACATGGACAAAAACAGGATTTTTGTTTTTACCAGTCAAGGACACCATCAATCAATATGAACTGATCCCAGTGTCATAAAAACATTAATACCTAGAGAGCCGTGGACAAGCCAAAAGAAAGGGCAACAAATTTATAGTGCTGTGTGTCCACAGCAAAACAAAGGGATATGCAAATATCCATCCTTGATGTCCACGGAGGCCAGGAAATCGCCTGGGTGAAGGGAGGTGATGACTGATTGGGTGAAATTCCATACAGAACTTTGGACCAACAGGAACCTGCTAAGGATTTTCAGATCAAGGATAGGGCATCCCAACTTTGCACTGCACTTAGGTGGGAATAGAACAACTGAAGCCTTTCTCCCTCCAAGATGGGAACTAGAACACCCTGAGAAAGGAGCTGATGTAGGGCAGCAAAGAGATCCGTCCATCTTTAAGGAGACCTTGGCAAGTCCTTCAAAAGGGAGTAGACAGGGAGCCAAACTTCAGTTCGCAATCCTTGGTCACGATGCTCTGGACCCAGGCATTGGAAATGTTCTGGAACCATGAAGCTGAGAAGGTTCAGGTTGATGGAAGTCCCCCTGCATTTGAAAGTGGGGATGCCCCTTTTTTGTGAAGAGGGCTAGTTCATATATTTTGTGGGCGTGGAGAGCCAGAGCTTATGACAGAACTATGTGCTTAGCTCAGGCCTGGTACCTGAGGCCTGGGAAGGATGAAAAATAAACTTTTCTGAAAAGGAGGGGGCAGAAAATTTTGCTACTGGAGGCTTGGAATTCTTCTGAGGTAAGGAGATACTCTTGCTACCATGACTTCCTTGAGGGAGGTATCCAAGGATTTGCCAAAAATGTGTTCCCCAGCAAAAGGTATGCGCTTTAGGCGCTTCTTGCACGGAAGCTCTGCAGAACAACATTTAAGCCACAGGATCAATCACACGTTAGCAGAAAGGAAACACTTCCTGGAGATTTGTTGTAGGGCAACTGCTAGGCCATCAACCCAATGCTACAGGGCCATAGGGAAAAGTTCTTGTTTTAACCAGTTGACATCCGCGGTGTTAAACCCCCTTCCCATCCAGGCCATTTTTCAGTATTCAGCGCTGCGGTACTTTGACTGACATTTATTCTGTCATGCAGCGCTGTACTGAAATGAATTTTATACCCTTTTTTGGGGACAGATAGAGCTTTCTTTTGGTGGTATTTATTCACCACTGGGGTTTTTATTTTTTTATATATGAAGGAAAAATTACAGATTTTTAAAAAAACAAAACAGTTTCCCCTATATTAAATTCTAAAACATTTATAATTTCTCAATTTTTTGGTAAAATATAAAAGACGGGGTCTAGTCGGGTAAAGAGACACTAAACATGTCAAGCCTTAAAATTGCGCACGCGCGCGAAACCTCAAAAAAACTAAATTACCCAAAATTGGCCATAGGCGACGCATTAAAAGCTTTTAACGCTCATCAGTTTAGTGTTATCAGTGATTGATGGCCCTAAAATGATTGCTCTCACTGCGACGTTCGCGGCGATATGTAACATGTGTAGCGCAATTGTCATTTTCGCGTGCTGGGGGGGGCGCTCCGAAATTCACGCCATACAACCGATCAGCGGCTATAGAGCCGCTGATCGGTTGTATGTGAAACAGCCGTTAACGGCTGTAGTAACAAGCGGGTCTTTCCTGCCCGGGCGCGCGCGAGCAGGAAAAAAATGCCGTCTGACGACGGCAACCCGCAGATAGGAGTCAGCCGTCCGTCCGTTTTTTTCTTAACGGGCGGATGGCAAGAGGTTAAAATGGCAGGCTCTGTCAAGATGGACCCAGGGTTCCTAGCCATAGGTTTAGACAATAGAGATAAAGTCTGACACACAGCCATGGTGGTAAAAGAAGGTTGCATAGCCAGGCCTGGATGGGCAAATAAAGCTTTAAAGAGGGCTTCTAACCTCTTGTTCACAATGTCCTTGAAAAAAGGGACATCATCTTTAGGGACCTTCAAAGTTCAAGTAAGAGAAAACTGTCCATGATGGGAGCAGCCAACTTTGCATGAGCAGTACAGTAACCCCCAGAGGGAGGCTGCACAGGAGCAGAAGCAGCCTCCCTAACGCCATCAGGTAGAAGAAAAAAAAATAACACTAAATAGAAAGAGTCCGCTGTTCCAACCTAATGCAACACAAGAGTCGCAGCAATGTCCCATATGTACCCTTCAGGAACCAAGGCAGAAGCACTGGGCACCTGGCAGGGGTGGAGCCCTTGGGCTTACCTCGTACCTCACATGCGGTCTCATCCAGCGTGGTGCATCAGTCCGAGCACATCACAGGCCCGCTCCACATCTTCCTTCCAATGGGGTCTGGGTATGGTTCGCCAAGGCTCAGGTGAGGAAGTAAACCAATCCAGATAGCTGTGAGAGTTGCCGCAGTGGCTGCGAGCAACTTAGGGAAACTTGCTAAAAGAGTCTTGAAGTGGAAAAGCACAAAAAAAGTCTGTGCTTCTCGCAGACCACAAAAGTGTCCATCACCTACCTAGCAAAAAGAAACTGGGAGTGGCCAGTGCTGTCTTATAACTTTAATTTGCCGGTGTCAAATCACCTGAACTCCTCGCCTGTGATGTACAATCAACAAATTTTCACTTTCTTTTAAAAAGAGACTAAAAATCTTCTCGTAAAGCGCACAGCAAACTGTGCGATTTTACTAGCTGATGACGTGTGGTTAGGTTGGAAAGTGTTATTATTATAATACAGGATTCATATAGCGCTAACAGTTTGCGCAGCGCTTTATAATATAAGGAAGACATTACAGTTACAATACAATACAAGATGTTATGGCGCTTACTGACAATATAAATGATGTCTGGTAGTGGCATCCGTTAGATTGATTTTTTTTTCTATAAAGAGATGTGTATAGGAAAGTTGTAACATTAGAATCATTCACTAATAATAAAGTCCTATAGAAAAAGGTTTAATGTCGAACCAATGGCTTTGCAGTTGTGAGGCAGGCCCCACCTCCTGCATCATTGTTGGGAATTACTCACATCTAGTTCTTTTAGCACAGGGTGATCTTCAATTCCAGGAAACAGCACACGCATTGCATATGTCTTATAATCCAGGAATGGGATCTTCACGCCATCCATATTGTTGGTCAGCTCGTTAATGTCTGTCTGGAGCTCAGCAAAGGCTGTAAAATTTAAATAAGACACATTTCAGGTGAGGCTGCCATATGGCTAATAATAAAAGTTTTACCTAATTGTTAAATTTAAAAGGCCCATCAACCGAAAACAAAAACCTCCCTATGAAAATCAATAGTAAATCTGGAAAATACATGCATAAGTATCCGTACCGTAAGATATTTAAGTGTATCTACAGGGCATATGCACATCACCACAGCTATCTGAGGCTTAAGAGGCCCTATAGGCTGTACAGAAATCAGAAAAATAGGACTTTGTTCTTACCGTAAAATCCTTTTCTAGCAGTCCATTGGACATAGCTCTAAAGAATTCTGAGATGTGAGGTTATGCTGCTGCCTCTAGGTGAAATGGACACTTTAAAAAGGACATAACCCCTCCCACCTGCCAGTTGTAGCCAGCAGTATGGAAGGAAATCAGGGAAGAGAGCTGTGTCCCTTCACTCCCTGTGGACTCCGAAAAAAGGATTTTACAGTAAGAACAAAGTCCTATTTTTTTCTATTGTCCATTGAGGGACACAGCTTTGCAAAATTCTCAGAGGTTGGGGTGTTCAAAAGGAGTCCAAAACAGAGGAGCAGACACCATAAAAAACTAGAAGAAATAGCTCAAATACTCAACCACCTGCAGAACATTTTTTTGCCAAAACTAGCATCAAAAGAGGAAGAAAAGTCAACTGTATAAAACTTAGTAAAAAGTGTGAACAGGAGACTAAATTGCGACCTTGCAATTTGAGTAACAGAAGCTTGACTCTGAAATGCCCAAGAAGTACTAACTGCCCTAGTAGAATGAAGAGAAACAGGACAAAGAGGAACCTTATCCTGCAACTCAGGATAGGTTGAATGACAGGCTTGAGAATCCACTTAGAAATAGCAGATCTAGAGGCTGAACAACCTTTTCTAGGACCTTCAGGTAGAATAAAAAAAAGGAGATGTGGCTGATAAACTCTAATCACCCACCAAACCAAAAAAATGTCCTTAGGATGAGCTGGACAAAGTGACGGTAAAACAATCCCTTCATTTAAATGAAAGGTTGAAACCAACTTGGGTAAAAGGAAACCTGTGATCATAAAATAACCTTGTTATTATATAACCAAATAACCAAATAGGGTTCTCCACAAAACAAAGCATACAACTTGGAAACCCTTCCAGCTGAGGTAATGGACACAAGAAAGGCAACCTTTTTGAATAACAAAAGACAAAGAAATATTTGGATAGGTTGAAAAGAGGTTTTTGTAGAACAGATAAAACCAAGTTCAAATCCCATAGAGGAAGAGCAGACCTAACAAGAGGAGGTACACGAATAAGCGTACGTCATACAAGAGGATGTTGAAGAAGGATAGACAAGGCAGATATCCGACTCTTTATGGTACTTAGAGCTAAACAATGATCTACCCCAAGTTGAAGGAAAGACAAAATTTGCACTATATAGAAAAACCATGTGGGGAAAACCCCAAGGACTCAAACCAATGGAAAATAAACCTTCCACGTATGGTGATAAATCTTACAAGTAGAAGATCTAGCCTTAAGCATAGTAAGAATAACAGAATCTGAAATTCCTTTGTCTTTCAACAGCCAGGCCATTAAAGCCAGTGACTGAGAAGCAGGGCGAAAGATTGGGCCATGAGATAACAGATGTGGCCTATCTGTTAGAACCAATGTCAGTGGAGAATATTCATTAGTATGTACTGATCCCACAGAGCTACCAAGGCATACACCGCATCTGCAGTTGGATCCCTTGCTCTGGAGACAAATCTGTCCACTTTCTTGTTGTGACGAGAAGCCAGATGATCCACATTCAGAATTCCCCAGCAGTGACAAAGTTGTTGAATCATCTCTGGATGGGGAGACCATTCATCTGGATCCAGACATTGTCTGCTGAGAAAATCTGCCTGCCAGTTTTCTACTCCAGGGATGTGCACTGCTGAAATTGCTGGAACTTCAAGTTCTGCCCAATCCAACATCAAATGCACTTCCATCGCCACAGACACACTCCTGGTGCCTCCCTGGTGATTGAGTTATGCCATCGCCCTAGCATTGTCTGACTGAATCTGAATTGGACACCCAGACAAAAGACAGGACCAGCGATAAAATGCCAGAAAAAAACGCTCTCAAGTCCAGGACATGAAGCTTGGATTTCTCTGGAGACCAACAAACCTGCACAGACAGATGATCCGAGGAACTGCCCCATCTCACAAGACTGGCCCCCATGTGACAATCTTCTAAGTTAGGGAAGGAAACGGCTTTCTCCATTGTCAACACATGGGACGTCAACCACCACATCAGAAACATCCTGGCCTGGGCATGCAATCTGAACATCTTTTCCAGTGATAAAGGAGACTTGTTTCACGCTGTAAGAATGTTCCTTTGTAAAGTCCTAGAATGGAACAGAGCAAAAGGTTCCGCTTTGAAAATTGACACAATCAATCCCAGTATTTTTATGCAGCTTCTCAGAGAGGAACGGCGACAGGATAGAAGAGACCGAAGTTGATCCCGCAGCTTCAATACTTTGTTCTGAGGAAGAACACATCCCA
Organism: Nanorana parkeri; assembly: GCF_000935625.1. Classification (NCBI taxonomy): domain Eukaryota; kingdom Metazoa; phylum Chordata; class Amphibia; order Anura; family Dicroglossidae; genus Nanorana; species Nanorana parkeri. The sequence goes on along the minus strand of NW_017306648.1, from coordinate 388,500 downwards.
TAGAAGACCCAAATACTCCAAGCGGTGTGATGCAACTAGGGTCGACTTCTCAATGTTCAGAAACCACCTGAAGTCCTCTAATGTCCGCAGCACCGTCTAGACATTGAGCAGAGCAAGAACTTTTGTAAAAACCCATTGAGTCAAAGCCAACCCAAAAGAGTAGAGCCACGAATTGATAATGAAGGTCGTCTACCACAAAGCAAAGGAAATGCGGAGGAGCTGAAAATACAGGATTGTGTAGATACACATCCTTTATGTCTATGGAAGCCAAGAAATCTCCTCGTCTAAGAGCGACAACAAAAGACCAAATGGTGTCCAACTGTCCATCCAGAATTTGTGAATATGTACAAACGCATTAAGTGCTTTCAAACCTAGAATCAGACAGTCTGTAAACAGGTCTGAGTAAAAACATTGAAAACGTTCTGACAAAGCAACAGGAATAAGAAAGCACAGATCCAAAAAAAAAAAAAAAAAAAAAAAAAAAAAGAAGAAGGTTAGTATGGCGCTGCTGAGACATGCAAAGCCAAAACACAAAGAAATCACAGCTCTTGGTAGTAGAATCTTCAACGAAGAAACAAAATAAATTAAAATAATAAAGCAGAAGAGAAGGAGACATCCATTCTCCTGGGGACACTAAGCAAAACTGGTAGGTGAGGGGTGAGAGGGGTTATGTCCTTAAAGTGACAGGCTTTTAATTTTTGGCCTAGCGTCCATTTCTCCTGGAAGCAGCAGCACATCCCTATGATAGAGAAAGTTGACTGTTTTTCTATCCCCTTGTCTCTGAATTCTTCAGAGCTGTGTCCCTCAATGGAGATAGCATGCACCTAAGGAAAGTGTCTGGACTAATTAAGTTTAAGTGAAATCACTGCACATCAACCAATCACTTTTTTCCCTCACAATGGGAAAGCAGTTAATGAAACGAATGTCATGATAAAAACGTGATAACTAGGAGTATTCTGTATGTTTTGGTGTGCTGTAACATTTGAACTTGGAAGCTGGTGGCAATAAAAATACACTTGTTTAGAATGTTTAATATTTGTCTGCTCCAAAAACCTTTCATTACATAATGGAGTGGGCTTAGATCTCTTCAGCTGTAAGCTATGAATGAAGAGTGGTCACATACAGAACAAAAAATGTGAACTGCTGAAGCGCTCCTGAGAATTAGACATGAGCACTCTCATAAAAATTAACATATAAATGACTGTATTCATTCTTAAAATATGCCAAGGACATTTGAGATACAGCTGAAGCTTAGAGGACTGCTTCTTTAAATACTCCCATTTCTAGTTGTGTGTAAATAAATGGCAGATTATTTCTTTCCAGCCTGTGTTGGCTGTCTGGCTTTGGTTTTCCCTCCACCTGTAGGAAGCCATCGCTCATCGCCACTCCTGACACTTGGCATGACCTTGGTATACTGGAATGGGCAGCTGTTAATGTCTGTTGGGAGGGCTGTGTTATCATAACCAATGAAGCCTCCGACTGCTAATGAAGTTCTCAAGGGTATGGCTGTGTCATCGCTAAAATTCTTACAGTCCAGCAGGGAGGGGACATTGACAATGCTGCCAACAGTGAAGATGTGGTTAAATGTAAGAGATTTCATAAAGCATCACTAATTGTACACACAAAAGAAGAAGTTGTTATAATTAGGATTATGTGGCAGGAGACAGAACTGTGGTTTTGCAGTTCTAGTGGTAATGAGTTTAGTTTTCATCAGGGGCACAATCTGCATGAAGTTTGTATGATATGCTTGTGTTTTAAGAGTAATGTACAAACCTAGTTCCAGCATGATATCCCTCAGACCTGGGAGGCCAGACACAGGCCACTGAACACCAATGTAATGGTGGTACTGACCACCAACATGTAAGGGTCACTCACCACTGATTATCAGTGTCTACCACTCCAGCCCTCTAGACCAATTGTTACAATAAAATTGTCTTCTACACACTGTGCAAAAGTAACTGAAGACACTTAAGGTGCCACCCTTTGTGCCGATGTATTTACAGCCCTGCCCATGTGATGTCTTGTATAGATTACATAATGAATCTGTCCTTAAAGGAAAACTGTATTGAGAGAATATGCTGGTTTCAATTTTTTTTTGGTTACTGACCTGGAACAAGCAGGTAGCAAGTGAAGCGAGAACTCCTCATTTCACCTTAGTTCAGGGTCAGTGATTCACAGTATTAAACTCAGAAGATGACACAGCTATAGCAGCCTTCAAATTCAAATCCTAACAGGTTTCCTTTATAACCCTCACACGAGGCAATGGCTGCAGGAAATCACACTAAAGGTGCCCATACACCTTACGATAATCGGGGCAGGATGGGAAAATCGTACGACGGTTCGATCATCGGACGAAAAGTTTCGTCCGATAATCGTAAGGTGTATGGGCACCTTAACCTGACTGTACAGAAATTGCCAAGTGAATCAAAGTACAGCCCTCAACAGCCTCGGGAGAGAAGCAGTGCATGCAGGGAAGTTGGAGGGATACGTCTTGTAGAAATTATGTTATTTTAAAGCAAACTATATAGCTAAATAAAATATGAGAATGTGGGAAGTTTCTGCTGCGAAAAGGTGGTGCTTGCTCCATACGTATGCTCACTTGATTGTGATCTGTTGTCCTGACTTTGCAGCATTTATGTGGTGACAGCTCAGTATAATTAATTACTTGCCCATCCTCTAATCTTCCATTTACCCCTAATAGTATTCACTGCCCTTCCCCCATTTCTTCCCATATAGCCATTGCAGCAGCAGTCTAAAGATTTATTGATCAAGATAAGAGAAAAAGCACCAAGATGAGGCGTTCTCTGCATGAGGTCATTTGCACTCCATTAACCCCTTGCAGCTGCCATAGGGCTGCAAGTTTTCATTTGCAAACAGCTATGACTATAGGCATCTCACATCTTCTGGCTTTGGAGGAACAACAAGTCTCAGCATGCCTGCCGAGCAGCAGCTGTTGAGCCATGGTGAGACCTATTATTCCTTAACAGGTGTACGGTCTTCTATTCAGCCTTGTACACTGATCTTTGCAAATGTGGTATTACAGCTTTTTTTCAGAGAAGGGTTATTATGATATCAATTTAATGTAAATAGTATTACTGAGGCAGGTTTCATTTTCATGAGTAGTTAATAACTGAACATGGGGGCAGCTGTATTTGCCCATAATCAAGGCCTAATTAGCAGTGACTGTGCTTTTATCAGTGCAAGTCTATGAAAACTGTAAACAATACATTACTGCTGAATGATGCAAACAGCTACTAGGATGAGAATTTGCAGATCTATAAGAATGAGAAAATGCTGTCAGGATTATTTCACACAAACACTATGGTAACATTGCTGATCACTGGTCCGAATACTTAAGTAAAGCTAAAGGCAGCGCTTTTCTTTTTTAGTTTTGTATAGAGTGGTGGGGGGTTAGAACCTCTTGCTGGTGCTGGGTTTGTGTGGGGGGATTTAACGCAACGGGTGAAGGCAAATCTTATACCCATTTCAATGACAACTACTAATTACCATCTATTCTCACTTTGGGGAAATTTCCTCTCACTTCATGTTGTGTCTCCAGGACAGGAAGTGAAAGGAAACCTTCCCAATGGGAATAAAAAAATCTAAATGGGGTCCTAAACATTCCTGAATATCTAGGACTAAAACATAAAACAAAAATCAAGGTTTGATCATCATTTCGATATTCAGACTGGATCTAGTAACTATAAATCATTTTTTAGTACAGTATTTGGATTGTTTTTGACCAGTTTTGCAGAATCAAATGAAAGCTGACATATTTAAGCTGATCGATGCATTGAGCAATCAAGAGACTCTGAAGCAGTCACTTCCAATTTGACATTGTTTTTCCAAGAACATTTGACATTGATGACATTGACATTGATGGAATTGCTGTTACTGTTACAGTTACTGTTCAAGTTGCACTGATCAATTGTTTTAGCTATTCAAATGATTAAAGCGAATGGACTGAATGGTCAGTCACATATAATATCAATATGTATATGTCAGAATTAGTTTATCCCAAAACACACCTTCTTTACACTCCAGGGCAACCCGAGACTCCAGATTATCCATCTGCATTTGGAGGCGTTTCAAGGTGCGGTCGGCATCCCGTGTTTTCCTCTTATAGGCAATGAGGACGGCAATGATAGCAAGCAGTAGCAATCCACCCCCTGCGCCGATCCCCACTATGGCTGGCAGGGTGAGGGAGCTGTCAGAGTAGATCCGGAGACTTCCTGGGGAGAATTCCATCCCTCCAACATGAATCTACAGACAAAGAAAACATTTTATTCTCTGAATCCATCTGGACTGAGCCACTGGTGGGGAACGAGGGAGTGGTCAACTACCAGACAAGGCTAAAAAAGCAATCCCAACAGAGGGGATGGGTACAATGGGAGAGGCTAAGCACCATATTGAATAAGGAATATTGTAGGACATTGGCCCTGTACACATAAAAGCTGCGCCACCACAAAAATATCACCCCTTTCATAGGGAAGAGGAGTTGTGGGGCATGTGGCAAGCAATAGCTAAAAGTCACCAAAACATGTTGGTCTAAAGATTAAACCTAAAAAAATCCTACCCTACATCTTAAGCGCTTGACCTCTCTGACTTCCCAGTTAAACAGTTAAGTCTTACCCACTTCTCAGTCTAAAGGGGATGGTGGATATGGTTTAGCTCTACGAGGCAGAATTTAGCTAGACTTCTCTGACTTCCCAGCGGGTTTGGAACTTTCAAAGCATCAGAAGTGGGGTTAAGTTTATGAAAAGTCCAAACCCGGCAAAGTACCAACTATGGAAGAACTTTTCGTTTTTAGGTTTAGTTTAACGTAAACCTGTGCTTTGACTATGCAGGACAAAGCAGTATAGGAGTTGCGCTAATATTGTGCAACATAAAAATTTGCAACTACCACCATTTAATTCTATAATTCAGAAAACATTCAGAAAATATATAATGTTGGGGTGTTTTAAGTAATTTTCAGGCCTAAAATGTGGAATATAACATGGGTAAAAAAAATGAAAAAAAAGGCCTCAGTCATGAAGGGGTTAAAAATAGTCCCAGCAGCAGTATATGCTCATGTTTGCTCCCCAACTGCTTCACAGTTGATCATGTTAGAGCTTGCATGGGGTTAAAGGTTTCTCTCGCCTGATGTGACAGCGTTGGGCCAAGCCAAGCACCAGCGCTGTCACAGAAAAAGGGAACATTCATGCGCATCTCCTATATCTGGAGGAATTGTTTTTTTCTCTTTAGAGGTGGACAGAGTGGCAGGGCAGCAAAATACAGGTGGGTATAAGCTGCTGTGGATTATCAAAGCCAAAACTTAAAGTGAAGCTGTTGCATTATCCTGCATGGGAAAAGCAAAGGTTTAGGACTGAGAGCACTAGGTGCTCCAACACAGTGAAATGTAAATGGCAGATCATGAATATGTACCATTTCCTGTCTCAAACATAAAATATGTAAAATCAACATATAATAGGGTATAAAACGAATACGGTACATGTGTGAAACCAACTTAATTATCAAACACAATTATTAGTGTGTGTATACCCCAAAGTGCTGGGTACCCCAATGGCAGATGCTAAACTCACAGTCACGCGGTGTTCTCCCGTCTGGCTGGGAGAATCGCACAGCAGCTGAGTATCAGACACGGTAAGCGCACACGCTTCATCCCCGATCAGAACCGTGTAGTTCAACTTTGCTCCTCCAGGGGCAGCAGGCTGCAAATTTCTTCCCTAGATGGAAAAAAAAAAAAAAAAGCAGACAAGACTCACGGTGAATATTCCATAAGAAAAACAACCCAGGATAGAAGTAGTGGAAAGGAAGGAGCTTACAAAAGACAAGGGTACAATTTAAAAAGGCACACCATTATCCAAATAATCAAAACACTAAGATTAAAGGAAACCTAACATGAGAAAAACACGTGCAGCCTACCATTGTTCAGCTACTTCTTAAAAATGACAACTTGCTGGCTATTATGCCTTTCTGTGGCTCCAGTACTTGGTGAGTCACTGATCTCAAAGAAGCATGCAGTCCGTGAAATGCCATCTCCTGATTTGTAGACCTATTCTGAGTTCAGTCAAGTGAATGAAGTCAGTACAGAAACACTAGCCAGGACCCTTGGCTGTAATAGGTAACAGCCATCCTGACTCGTCTCTTTTAAAACAGGTTGACTTCAATCCCCATAAGCACATACATGCCTTTCCTTTACTGCCCTACTACTCCATTCACCTGCCTCAAGTCAATGTGGTCAGAGCCTATATAAGGCTAATGACTCACTCTCCAACTCCATGTGACTGTGCTGATGCCCAGGCAGCCATCTGCCAAGCAGTAGTGCTACCACATGGGAGAAAAGGGAGTAAATAACATGCTCCCCCGTATTCAGTTTTTCTCTCCCCTCTTGTGACTGAATAGAGTGGTGGGTAGGTAAAGGGGAGGCAAAGAAAAATTATAGGCCCACTATAAATTTGAGCTGAGATGGTTAAAGCTTCCTTATCATGCATCCTATGGGTAAAGTGTATGACAAACAAAAAACCTTTAGATAGAGCAGGAGGAATAGAAACTGTCTGGTTTTTACTGCTATCTGGGGCTCAGAGAGAATTATTACTCAATTTCTACTACTTCTACTGACAATTGTTTTACTAGACAGGAAGTGATTGAAAATCTGAAACAGGAACACAGACCAAACAAAAAAAACATTTAGCAGGTTCTAGCTTTCCCTACTAAAAAATGCATTTGTATGTGTCTGTATTGCTGTTGGACAGCTGCCCTTACTTCCTGTCTAGTAAAACATTGTCTTTGGGACAGGAAGCGACAGGAAATCTCTCCAATGGAGCCCCAGATACTAGTAAAAAGTCGACAGGGGTTCTACTCTTCCTTACTATTCAAAACTAGGAAAAAAAGTTTAAGGTGGACAGGCACATTAAAAATTACGAGCCTGCGACAGACAGAACATACCAATAAAGCAGTTCAATACGTATACTTCACAAAGGAATAAACCCAACAAGAACAAATGAAGCCTAGTGCATTAGTGTTTCATCTGTCAGGTCTCTTGCAACACTTTTTTCCCAGATTGACATTAGGTTAATATTCACATTTTTTTCTCCACTACCTTGAGAATGACGTGTGAGCCCGGCTTTATCTCCAGGGTGCCACCGGGCCCAAAGGGCTCTACCACAGGGTTGGGGTAATAGGTAAACGTGGTGAAGTTCAAGGTGCGCAGGCTTGTCACATTGTCCAATACAAAACCAAACTCATCTGGCTGAACACCATCATCTGGAACAGCTTCCCCATTAGAGGGGTAGATCCCTGGAGCCTTGCAGATCATCAATGTGTCGTTAATGATGTGGCACGTCTGAAAAGGACAGGAAGACTCAGGGTTAGTGGATTTACTTGGGATTAAAGAGAAACAAGCATATATTGTATTTTCAGGGAGACATGGCTTTATTGAAACACTGGTTTCATAGTGTTGTTTGATGATGATTACACCTATAGATCCTTGGCATTACATATTCACCATAATAGTTTGAGATACAGTTTTGCAGGTCTTCCCTTTAGAGGCCATTAGTGTGTCAGAATTCATTCAGCATCCTAGCTAAATGACCGCTAAAAGAAAGTGAACTATGTGGAGTGTCTAGCGTTCCCCATATAGAGAACTGCTAAATACACAATTGAAATGCATATATTGTTACTGTTCTACCTACCAATGGATATCAAACTCTATTCAGCAACTCTTGTGATTTACACCACTGTGCCATACTGCCAGGATGATCATTATACTAGTCCCTGGTTCACCTTTACAACCACCTGGGTCACTTCTCTTTTTTAATGAGAGAGGTGATAATGCCATTTTCTAAAGACCAAGCTGGGAGCAGAAAGTTGACAAAGCTCAAACAGAAAATAGGTGTGTCATCTGCCTGGCTGTACAGTGTGGCAGATGTATGTGAATTAAAAAATTGGCTGAACAGCAAGACAAGTCATAACTATATTTCATGGTTTGCCTGGACTCCATATTAAAAACTACTACTGCACTACTTACCAGACCAAACTAAGCAAGACCCACACATACTTAAATACTGTTTACAAGGTTCTCATTATCACTGCTCTAGAGTGCAGAGGAAACTTTGTCAAAGAAGCCAGAAGTTTGTAACAGATGCCATTTATAATTGAAATGTCACATTTGAGTGGATTGACCCTAAAGCCCCATTCACACTGAGCGACATGGGTATTGCGTGAACGGCTTTGAGCTACATTGCACGATATTGAGCGACAATGCACATTTTATCGCGCCACAAGTGCGTTTTTTTGGGCGGGACTTCGTCCCTGCTACATTGGGCTGTAACCAATCAACAGCGATCTTGATGTAACATCATTCTTTCCTTCCTTTTTGCAGTGCAAAAGTGACCCTTCTGTAGCGCGATATCGCCGGTAATGCGCGATTTTGCGCGACATCATAGAGTCTGTGCTGTGCCATGTGAACAGCTCCATTGAAATGCATTGGGCAAGCTACATAGAGCAATATTGCGCGGAAATAGGCGCGATTTTCCGGCAGAAGTCGCGCGATAAACCACTTAGTGTGACTGGGGTGTAAAAGCTGCAGTTCTTTGACACTGAAGATATAATTCTTCCACTTACATTTATGGTCTCTATGCCAGCATACTTGGACCGAATTTGTGGCTCCTGAATGGTCATTAGGTGGGTCCCGGTCACCGTGACTGCTGTGCTGCCACTGTTCAGAAAGAAATGTACACAACAGACAAAAAGGTAATCAGTCCAGACACACAATGCATACAAGAGCATCCATTATGGAATAGGAAATGGCAAACTTGAGATAGGAAATTGGTCTGAGGCACACAGACAGGAAGTGCTGAAGAACAAAAGGTTGAGAGTAGATGTCACCCATCTCAAAGTGATTACTGTTGTCTCCACTCACTTGAAAATACTCCAAGCTGGCTCCAGTCGAGAAATAGTGGGGTCCTCAGTGTAAGTAAAAATTACATCTTGGTTCCACACACTGGCCCGATCAATTCGCAGAGTGATGGTGGCTGTACTGGGGCCCTGTGATGATGCTGGTGATATGCATACAATTTCACGCATGTTTCTCCTGTTGTGTAATAAAAATGACATGTGAACTATGACAGTAAAAAGGGTAATATGGATAATTACAGCTGTCAAGAAGAAAGAGCCAATACTTACTTGACAAAGCGGCATTCCGAATCTCTAATCAGTACGGACACTGAGCTACCAGCATCCAGGTTTTTGCCACTAATAGTGAGTCGAGTGCCACCTGATGCTGGACCCTGCCTGGGGCGGACTTCATGAAAAGTAGGAGTCTTAAGAGTAGAAAGAAGAAATAAACATAGGCTTGTGCTCTTTACATGTGTGTCATTGTTCTGAGACCACCCCCCCGCACACCCTCTGTATTTGGAGACCTCAAGTGTGAGTATTTGGTGACCCCCAAGTTCCAACATGTCAGTTTTTGGAAGTCGCCAGTCAGTATATGTAGATCCAACATTTTAATGGGTCAGTACATGTCAATGTATCTGTGTTCGGAGTTTCCAAGTGTGAGTGTGTCCTTATCTGGAGATTCAGAGTGTCAGTATATCAGTATTTGGAGACCCTAGATGTCAATGTATCATCGCACTGGATCCCATAAGTATTGCTGCATGCCGGTTACCAACAAGAACACACAGAAATCTTGTACAAGCATGCTCCAAGTTAGAAATGTCACTGCTGTCTACACTAAAATGTCACTACTGTCTTATAACTTTTAAATGATGAAATCTGCTTTTTTATTCTTTAATAACAACTCTATCAAACTAACTTATGTTTGATATAAAAAGGCCACGAGCAATTAGCGGCAAAGTTTGCAAATTATTTTTAGATATTTTCTGACAGGAGTGTTAAAATGTCCATTTAGACAGCTCCAAGCTGGCAGAGATTTCTCTCCAGGAAAAGGTTGTGGTGACAATGGGTATGAAATCAAATGTGTATAAAAGATGATGTTCTTATTGCCACATTGTTCCAGTTCCAGCACTTGTAAAGTGAGAGAGAAGGACACAGGTTACTGGATTGCGACAAGTAGTTTGGTTTGCAGTCACCTCTTGTTAAAGCCCAGTGTTTTTCACATGTTGTAAGACACATTAGCACGTGTATTACACAAAGCAAAAAAAGATCAGCATTTAAACCGCCAAGCAAACAAAATTTAGCAAAATTCAAGGTATGTTTTTTACAGAGTCTACGCATTCGTTCAGCTACATTGTAATGTGCTTTTATGATAATCTTACCACAAACGTGTAAAGCTGATCAGACTGGGTTCTATACTCGGCGCTGCAGTCTCCTATACAAAGCTCCACTACACCAGGGGCAGGGTTAGGAACCAGAGATTCCTCCATTTCACACACAATCCTGTGGAGGCAGAATGATGGAGTCAATACACTGAACAAACCTAGGTCAATGCACTGAAAAATACTTTTTCATTTTGGATAGATGCTAGAAAGTTAAGAAGCTTTTTATGTTATTTTTTTTACTTTCAACAGGTTCAAACAGACAAACATTTGATCTTTATTTAAAAAGGGCCTATAGATAAAGGTTGAAATACATGAAACAATTACACAAAATTAACACAGAGCGTTCGTTATCACAATCTAAATAGACAAAAATGCAAAAGTAGTACACCCCTACATTTATCAACACTTCAATGTGTGTGCAGGGGTGGTCATGCAGGGGAGAAACTAGCTTGTATGCTGGATGTGAATACCTGTAAATACAGGTATTGTGTTTGCTGTGGATGTCATATAGGGGAGAGCCCAGCTTGACAGAGGAGTGACCACCATGTGCGCTTGGCCTGGGATCAAGGGGAGAAACCAGTGTGTGTGTGCTGGGGTGGAATGTAGGGGATGCAACCACCATGTGTGCTGGACTTTGGATACAGGGGTGAGACCACCATGTTTTCTGGGGATGGGATACAAGGGACAAACCGGTGTGTGCTAGGGTGGGGATACAGGCCTGTGCAATCACCGCGTGTGTTTGTTCTGGTATACACGGGGGGAAACCAGCGTGTGTATGCTGGGGTGGAATGACTACCATTGGTGCTGGGTTTTAGATTGTTCTGGGGGCAGGTTACAGGGGAGCAACCAATGTTGGGCACGGTGAGCATGATATGCTTTGCCCCCAAAACAAAAAGAGACAATCCAGCTTTACTACTATATACCATAGGACAGGAAACATTAAAACAATATAGAAAATAGCTGCTGCTTACCAGGATGTACTGAGTGCACTTGGGTGAATGTGCTATACATGACATACTACACAGACGTCCACAATTGGCACACTGTGCAGTATGTTTCATAGTCTACCCTGCACTTTGTTATATACTCCTCACCAATCATCACAGCGTCGTATTATTAAACAAAATTAATTCATATCACTGGAAAGTCTACCAGGTTCGATGAACAGGCAAACTTTTGCTGATATGCAATAAAACTAAGTTTAAAAAAAATTAAAGGTCCGGACCCACCAAAAATGATATACATGTATGGCCTCTTATGTCTTACACACTAGAACAGCCATAATTGCTGACTCTGTTCTTGTCCAAATAGAAGTTTTGGGCAGTTTAACTCTCATGGATCTACAAAAATACAAAATATCAGTTTCGGAGAGCTGACCCTTTACCAAATATTTCCTAAAATTATTTCTGCACAGCTATTTACATCTGTGCAAACATCTTTAAAAAGAATTATGATTGAATTTGAATAAATGTAATAAGTATCGCTATTTTAAAGGGTGACACAAGGCATGCAAGTGTGTAATTGAATTATTTTGGTGGGTGTTTTTAAGTTCAACAAGTTTAAATTTTAATCGGTGATGACAGACCTGCATCACACAGGCCTTGGCTGTGGGGAGAACTTCACGATAAGTAATGTGGGGGAGTCACAGCAGGTGTATGCACAGGCCCTGGATGGCGATTTAATTAGGAAAGCAATGAGGAAATGTGCCATCCATCATCCTGTAACTATTTATCTACTTGCAATTTGTGCGGCAACTTCCTGGTGCAGCTGAGGGTGGAGAGATATGCAATAAAACTGTTTGATTCATGGCGAGACCATTACGTCTTAATTGCTTCTTACTGAGCGTGGGAGAACGAGATTCCTTATAGCGTTCATTAAGCACCAGACTCGCTTCCTCCGGCTGAACAAATGAATTAGGCGGACCTTGGAGTCTAATCTGCAGGTGATGGTGGTCGGCGGGTGTTAAAGGAGGTGCTGACAGCATTCAAAGTGAAGGTCATTAAAAGAGGCGACATCCCAAATATTACTATTTTATCTTATAGAGGGCTCGTCATTAAAATTCACACTTCATATGAGCAATAAAGCACACATCAGTGTTACCAAATCACATTATGATTTTGAGTTAAAAAAAAAAAAAAGCACCGCTTTTTTGTAAAAACGGTTGCTCCAGGGAACTGCAATCTGTCTACAATGAGCAAAAATCATCTCTACGACCAGCTCATGATGATTGTTATTCTACCCTGTGAAGCCAATACGCTTCTTTGAACATTTGCATTACTTGTTTTAAAAGAACAACCCACAGACATTCAAAATGCAGCGCTCATTGGACTGATATCCAGAAAGGTGAATTCTATCTGCTATGGTATGCAACATTTTCCACACCAATGCTCTATAAACTGTATTGTTAAGCCCAAAAATCCCTAGCTACAAAAAAATAAATCACATCTCTAAGTCTTTTTTGTGGCAATTCCATTCCAACATTGCAGAGAAAACAAATCTAATATATGACCCATTTAACTATCTAAAGCTAAAACATCTTTTTTTAGTTTTGGATAAAGTAGGAAGGATTAAAGTCCTTGACTGTTTTTGTTTTATCATCTTTATGGTCATATAAAGAGAAAGATCTGAAGAGTAATGTTTTTTTTTTTTTTGCTATGCCAAGATATGGAAGGCAATGCTAGACAATATCAAATTTAGCAGTCAGTTAACTTGATATATATACTATTTTTTTTAGGACACAAGGTTTTTATTTAGTGCACTGTTAATACATGTCCTGCTCAGGTTTTCTATCACCAGCTGACAAATGGGCAAACAAAAACAAAAAAATGTTCTTTCCCATTTTATATAAGGGGTTTTATGTGAAAACCTTTGACAAATCTACTTATTTTAAACACACACTTAAAATGCACCGAATTTCACTGTGATAGCTGTATCCTGCCTGCTTCAGTTTTCACTGTGCTAGCGATAGCTGGAGTCGGCAAGTTTGCTTGTAAAAAAACCTTGTGTGATCACATGAATTGCGTTAATGGTGGTCATGTGATTGTTTGCCAAGCTTAGTTGAGACCAGCAATTTCCATCGATTAACACTGACTGTCACCATGCTTGAAATTGTACATCTGAAGGCTGCAGTCAGGAACGGCTTTAACAGATTCATGCTAAAACCTTTAGTTATGTGAACAAAACTCATCACAGAGGTCCTGTTATGTACAAAAGAAAAAAAAAAACGGACCAACTTCCTAGTTAAGCCCCTAATGTCCCTTAGGCAAATCTCACCTCTCTGCACTGATGTACTGCGAGGGAACCGATGAGCACTGTACCCCAGCAACCTGTACCCACACTTCTCTGAAGAACAGACCCAAGTTAGCTCCAGTAATGGTCACTCTGGTTCCACCTTCTCTTGGACCAGTGAGGGGATGGATCTGTGAAGCAGAAAATGGCAAAATTATTAACATAAGGGCCTTAATAAAGCCAAAAGATAAATATTGGACAATTGTCTGACAAGATGATACTTCAAAGCAGTGGAGCATAACAGTCTGCAAATATTTCCTATCTCATACCAATATACCTTTACAGGCTTTTCCATGACCTGGAATGCACACTTAATGCTGGTCTGCAGGCACTCTTAATGCTGGTCTATATTCAATGCCAACTGCTGAAAAGACAACATGACTTCCAGTGAACTTTTTACTGGGCACAGCAGGCACTTCTAAAGCCTGTATAGGCAGAACAGAAGACTCTGTACAGGATGCTAGAAGGGGCTGGCTGCTGAACTTGAAAATGAAGGATCTTCAGACCATAAAGAGCAGATGACAGTGGTATTTCCAAACCAGTCTCACCTTAACCCCAGCATTTGAGCACACCCAGCAAAGCTGCCCTCTAACATCAGAGTTTACAGCAATAACTGGTGATAGGAGATGACTTACCTCATAGATCTGGGGGCTGGTACATCGTGTGTTCCTTTTACTAAGATGCATCCAGTTGGTTTTCGGATTAGGGCAATACTGCCTAAGGAGGCATTTTCCTTCAGACACACACCAGCCACACTCAAAGCGAGAATCCGCCTTCAGACAGAGGCCGCAGCTATCGCGTTGTGCCGGGCATTTATATAGCAAAGCTAGCAGGAAGAGAAAGATTTGTACAATGATGGAAACAAGTGACAATAGGTGTGGCTTATTTACCCAAAAAACAGAATAGACCGTTCTTGCTGCCCGTAGCAAACAATGACATTCCTCTTCCGGTCACCCAGTGCAGTACCGGAGAATAAAACAGAATCTGATGGTTTACTATAGGCATCAAGTAATGTTCATTCAAAAACAGCATTCATAAATCAGGTGCACCAGGGCATATTTCTAAAAGCTTAAGGGGACATAGTACTAGCACTCAAAAGTTGGCTTTCATTTTTAAACATCAACATATAAAACATGAATAAGACATGCAATTTCCCCACAATTGTATTACCTGGCAACAGTAATTGTTGTAAAAGAAGGAAATTGTCAATTTTTTTTTTTTACCTTGGAAGGATGCAGGTTTATCGATGAAAAAATGTCCATCCCAGACAATGGAGAAGTCCACCTTCATGTCGCCGGAGTCATTACCTTCATATGTGTACTGCAAGACATTGGCAACATCTCATTTCAGAGAGAGACTCTTTCAATGGTTTAGTAGTCAAAGCTTCACCCATTACTTTGCAAACACACAAGAAAGAAGCGAAAGTCTTTTTTTCCTACACCAAGATATGAAAGGCAGCACCATACTACTTGCTATGGACAACACAGTCATCTTCCTCTCTCACATCAGCACATCATGACCAATCTGAGAAAACCAGAGTGTTATAAAGCCAGCCTCCTCCTATAGCAACTAATTGTATTTCACCTTATTTTCTTCCATCTGCACTAGCAACACGATGCATTGAATCAGATTTGTTGATTTGGGCAATAGCTGCTAACTAAAACATAAGAGATCTACGATTTAAACATAAACTCCCCCAAAAAAAACTAAAAACAAGCCCGCCTATCACTGGCTGTCCGAAGGTTATTTGCCTAAAAGTTAATTGAGCCCTGCAAGTCAGTTTTTCGCACCACTCCCAGAGCCCAGTTTTACCTGTAATGTCTCGTATGTTGGTGAATTTCTTTCAGCCAGTGTCTGATACAAAATAGGGGCCAGCACTGCGTTTCTTTCAACACCTGTCCGACCTAACATTTGCAGTGCATGTTACACTCTGACTATATAATAATTGGGCACAATTCACAAAGCTTTAATACAAGCATGAGGATCTTTATTTTAAGCCATGTGACTGTAATTTTCAGATCTCATTGGAATCAGCTGAAAAGAAGTTACCTTTTTTTACAAGGATCCTTATTCTGGTGTATTAGCTTTGTGAATTGTCTAATATCTATACAGCTGATTTTAAAGTGGAACTACATTCTCCTATCCTTTACAGACAAGGAAGGTGCCATCTTAAGGTGGCCATACACTTTACAACCATCGCAAGACCTTAGCGATGGTTGTAAAGTACTTAAAAAAACGTACAATCTGCCCATCTTGGACAGGCAGATCGTACTCTCGATCATCGCAAGCCCGCCCCCGAGGGGCGGGCTTACGATGACTAATCAGGGGCGGGCTTACGTTGACTGCAGGCGGGCAGTGTGCGCGTGCGCACACCGGCCCGTTCGGCAGTTGTCAAACCAGCAGGCCACTAACTCGCCGAGAATCGTACGATTCCCGGCGGGTTTTCTAGCATGCTGGTTCGACGGAAGACGTGCGACCGTACAGTAGAAACGGTCGCACGCCTTCCATACACTGCACGATTCTCATACGATCGCGGGATTTCCCACGATTCTCGTACGAGAATCGTGCAGTGTATGGGCACCTTTAGGCGTCACTTGGATTGCAGGTGCCATGGTTCTGCACATCAACTATGTCACCAGCCAACTGACAGCTTGAAAGTTTGGTTGAGAGCTGAAATAAGCACACTAAAGAACCTTGACAGTTGGCTTACCCTAAAAGTGTTTTGGGAGACATTAAATTGGTAGGCCACATTCCGGTTTAACATTATTAACAGCTACGTAATGCGCTATGTAATGCGGTGGCCTTTTTAGTGTCTATTTACCCGACGTGACCCCGTCTTTTATATTATACCAAAAAATTGGGGTGAAAATAAATGTTTCATAACATTTTATAGGGAAACATGTTTTTTTCAAAATTTAGGGTACTTTTTTTTGTTATATAGTAAAAAATAAAAACCCCAGCGGTGATTTAATACCACCAAAAGAAAGCTCTATCTGTCCCCAAAAAATGGTATGAAATTCGTATCAGTACAGCATTGTATGACGGAATAAACGTCAGTCAAAGTACCGCAGAGCTGAACACTGAAAAATGGCCTGGCCAGGAAGGGGGTGAAACACCCCGGTCTTCAAGTGGTTAAAAAAAATCCAATCTACACTAAATGAGTTAAGTTCTAACACTTCATAGATGCAGGTAAAGGTTGACCACACACTTTACAACCCAAATGTACAATCTCCTTTACTAAAAACGGTGTACTGGCTATACACAACTTAATGACAAAGGACAAGTGTGGGTCCTGAGGTTACACAGGTTGAGAACCACTGCTTTAAGTGATACTTTGGCCTGAAACAAAATATTGTGAGCAGGAAGGTTTTTGTTATTACATGAGACTTAATAGGGCTCTTCTGCAATAAAGGCTTCTTACAATCCTCCTCACAATCTTCTTCACACTATACACTGAGCTGCAGGTGTAGGGATGAATTGACTCCTGCGCGCATGTTCATGAGTTACGGGCAACCCATGCTGGCCAATCAAGATGGCCAAAGACCCTGAACCCAGGAAGAAGCTGGGGCAAAGGCTTACGCCCTGGTAAGAGAGCTCACTGGCAAGTGGGCAGAGTTTAGTTCCGCTTGACTCAGAAAATCAGATTACCCCAACTCTAATTCTCTATAGTCAGATTTCAGGCAGCTTCACACATGCTGGCCTGTGTTGTGTAACTCACTCACTATCTCTCTGCTTAAAGTGATATTAACCCCTTCACGACTGAGGCCTTTTTTTCATTGTGTTGTCTCCACAAACACAGAGACACTTCAAATCAAGCTACTTCCCTGGCCCCCTCTCCAAGCTAGTAGATGAAAAGATGGTGTCTGCTCTGTCCCTAGTGATCTTGTACTAGACAGGACATTCAGGGAAGCTCAGCTGAGAGGCTTGGAAGCAGCTGTTCAGAAACATGATGACTAAGTGTTTAGGCAGAAATGTAAAGCAATCCTTTGCTGGGCAATGTATACTTATTTGATCTGTATTCATTATTGCATAAAGGTTTGAGAGTTTAATACTACTTTATGGTATCATCAATCACACTCAAATTTCCAAGGCCAGTTGTAATAACATAGCTCCTCTGTACCAACACAGTGGGTGTGTGTAGGAATTCCTCTCCTGCATCAAAAGCAGGGTTCCCAGGTTATCAGAATGACTTGGGGTGGACTGGTGTAATGTAGCAATGAGTAGATACACATGCAAAGCACTGAGCTGGCAGGCTGTGTTACTTTTTCATTTTAAGGGGAGTGTATAAAAAGAAAACCAGATTTGTAACACTCAGAAGTAAGAAATATCTGCAGAAAACGTTGCAGAGAGCCTCCAGCATTTCAGTCATTTTGGAAATTTTTTAAAAGCGAACATATGTTATTGAGAATCATCCCGCTGGTGCTTTCACTGCACATGCGCCGAAAACCTGTCGTCCAGATTAACAGTCACGGTGGCTTTGGATGTTTGCAAGCGGTAAGAAAAGGTAGAGCTCCAGGCTGCCTGTAAATGTCATTAGGGAGAGTTTAGATTTTGATGACAAGGAGCAGGGACAGAGCAGGCTGAGAATGCATGACAGATAAAGTCCTCTGTGTACATAACCTATACAGTATGAAGGTGGAGGGGTCACGCTGGTAGCAGGGGCTCAGCATAACAAAGAAGGGAGGATGGAAACAGCTCTTTTAGATGGTCCTCTGTTGCTATAGTAACAGAAGAGCTCTGTCCCCTAGCAACTGCCAGCATCTCCATCCTCGTTCAGAATCCAGCCACACCCATCTGCCATCGGCTGGGGAGAGCGAGCTTTAACCTCTTCCTGCCGACTGAGTGTTCCACAGCCCCTGCTGATGTAACAAGTCATGTAGCAGATTAGAGACAGAAGTGTTTGGAAGGGGAGAAGATTATGGGGGGACTATAGGCTCATAATTTGCACATTTTTACTTGACTTCTGAGTCTGCAGCTGTCTTATGTGATCATTGACTCCATTACTCTGCCACACTAAGAGGTACATAGGGAGCTGGTGGTTCTAGAATGCGATCTATGATCTCAAGTATTTATTTCACTTTAAAGATCAGCGCTCAATCACTGTGAATCCTTGACAATGATTTCAGAGAGAACTCAAATTCTAAGTGTAATATAATAGGACATTCAATGCCCTTACCAGAGGGCCTGTGTGATACATCAAGAGGGGCTATAGTGCTAATATATAGCTATTTTATGTCACAGTGCCGGCATGCCACAATGCCAGAGTGCCAGTGCCCAGAGGTGCCACAATGCATTACTGGAGGCCTCAATGTGGCAGTATATTATTGTTAGTGTAAGTATCTCACATGGAACATGTTGCATAACAAACTGAGGGGGGCCTAAAATCCATCTTGAGGACCACAATAGGGAAGATGCTGACACCATCCACTGAATATCTGAGCTGTGGCAGCATCCTTTCTGCAAGTTATCCAGTGCAATCTCTCCCAAGCCCTTTTATAAAACATTTCCCATAAATTTTCTGTCTGAAAAAGGTTTGTCTTGCTATTTAGATCAAAGCAACATGTTCCAACAGCACAACAGAAAGTCATAAAGGTCTAGTGCAGTGTTGCAGAGTTTGTGCACTGTGTGCAAAACTGGATGACTTGGTATAGCAATCATAATGTGCTTCTAACATGGAGAAAGAAAGAAAGAAAGAAAAAAAGAAAGAAAAAGAAAGAAAGAAAGAAAGAAAAAGAAAGAAAAAGAAAGAAAGAAAGAAAAAGAAAGAAAGAAAAAGAAAGAAAGGAAAGAAGGGATAGATAGAAAGAAGCAGAAATTTGTTAGGTTGTTATAGGCAACAGACACCATTACTCGGTTATTACACTTGAGGTTGACTCACTATTCTAATATTCTGGCAAGCATACTGTATTGTACACCATATCTGGAACAAAGGCAGCTGGGGCATTTAAAGTGAATACACGGTGCAGATACAATCATTTATAAAGAGAAATGAAATTAAAGCTTTAGATGCCCAGTCTGTATTAAGCAGTGTATGTTATCTTGACTGTAACCCTATGATTAATTTGTCAGTTTGGCAGCATGGCCTGAGAACTAGTAATGTACACAGGTGTGCAATCCTAGTTTCCTGCTGCAACTTTAATTATTGTTCTCACAGCATGGGGCATTAGGTGTATAAAACTGCATATTTTACCTTCCAAAGTAATTCTTATTGTGTACAGCCAAGCAGGTCAGACACCTGTTTCCTAGCTCAGCTTCTTGCGTCACCTGTCCACGTTCAGCATGCTGTACACAATCCCTATATCTGGGTAATGGGGAGTGGCGCAGGGAAATGGATTGCAAGCAACAGGTTCCCAAAAAAGGCCCCATTGCTAGCAGCATATACTCATCTTTTTTTTTTTTTGCTCTTGCAGCTGCGTTTAGCCCATAAGAGTAAAGAAAATACAGAACATTTGCATGTATGGGCACTGGTGCTTGGCCCAGCAATGTCACATGGGGGTGGTCAGGGAGTCCTCAGCCCTAAGTAAGCTCTGACTACAATAACTCGGAGCTTACACAGGGCAAGAGCTCTGTGAATTCTGATTGCCCAGGATTACAATGCATTACCTTCAGCTACATTTGATATTTTCACCAAAAGTTTTGCTTTGGTACCACTACCTGGTATCACTTGTTGTTCAATCCTCCGCTTAAAGTAAATACATTTGCACACTGTGCACTCACCGAAGTGTTCTGACACTGCACGCTGCTGCTGTTAAACCTCACGGCAGGAACCCGCTGAATTTTCCCCTCGATGTTGAACACGCACTCGTAGTTTTTCTGGCCGGACTGAGGCTGGGGGAGGTTCTTGGCTTTCAGAGTGATTGGCTGCACCACACCAACCGGTATCAGGATTTCGCCGGTAGGAATAATCTCCGGACAGCCCTGCAAGGGAGACCGCTTATGTTATACAGGCTGGGAGGCTGACAAAGGAGGACAGAAGATAGTTAAACCTGATGTAATGCCTCAGTATTAGCTGAATTGCATGTCGTTTTCCAAAAGTTCTAAAGCTTTAAAGAAAAATTGTTGGGAGCAGAATATTTTTTTTTTTTTTTTTTTTTTAAGAGAACAAAAGCAAGAATCTATCCAACAGGAGAAGGCAAAGCCTTCAGAAGTAAGCTAGTAATCGTTCCATGGTTCCAGGCAAAATCAACTACATGTCGGCTTTCTACATCTCTAGTGACTCACCGCCGTGAGCTATCCCCACTAAAATCACCAGTTCCTGTCAACTGTTACAAAGCCTCCCCCGGCCTATGGGTTCTTCATAATGTAAAATAAAGAAATAACTGGAGAATCCGGGTTGAGAGATAGTGGCACCTTCATCACAGAATTTTTAAGAATGAACAATACAAGTATGAGAGAGAAAGTGCTCCACTATGAATTTAAGGTGAATGTGGCTTGTGACTACCCATCGCTGTGCTGGCTTCACAGTTTCTGCTCTAAGAATAGATAGAGATAGATAGATAGATAGAGAGATATCTATCCATCTATCTCTCTCTATCTATCTATGTAGATATATATATATATAGTATAAATAAAACAAACACTGAATAGAAGAAAGATTCTTCTACCCAGCCTGCATAATGCCTGCATTAATGGCAAAGTAAAAAAGAAATAGACATGATAAAAAAAAGCAAGAGGAAGAACTTGACTCAGATAACAGGAAATGGAGGCTAGATAAGCAGCTGCTATTGTATGGGCACTCCCCACCCGTGCAAAGGTCTTTGTGGTTACAAATCCAATTTTTTATTCATAACTTTTTCCCCAATAAAAGGAATACAGACGGTCACACAAGCATGCGTGCAATAATTTAAGGCAGCTTTACACACATATAAAACCTCTTCAATCTGGGGGAGGACAAACAGAGGACACACATGAGGTCATCGGAATAAATCAGTCTTCCGTGAAAAGAGAAATGGCACGTATTAGCCTGAGTGCCACTTCCACTTTCACATTTTATGGTTTTAAGAGAGCTTTTCCATGTAAATCTGAGCTTGTTGGCACTTCTCGTGCCGCTGCATTAACGGGAAAAGCATATTTATGACGCTGTGGGAAGGGAATCCAGACCAATGATGGTAACGGATTTCTAGCAGTGAAAAAAGGAAGATGGGTGATTAAATGTTTTTAACACATGGTGGTATTGACAGAAATGAGTGGTTTAGGGGTAGCTGCATGCTGGTATGTCCGTTACATTCATGCTTGGTTTGCATTGACTGTGGTCATCTCAGGGAGGATCTATTGGGTATCCTGGTGCAGTGCATACTACTATTTTAAAGTTGACCTGTCAAAAAGATCTTAATATAAAACTAAAGGACCCTAGTATGTTTAACCGGTATAATATTTGCAAAAGTCAAAGATATTAAGAATCTGTCTGGAACCTTGCATGACAGAAGTCATGGAACTGGTCACATGGGCTCTAGCGATGCAAAAAATCTTTGTGGACAATCATCAGGCGATTGTTCAGACAGACCTGCTCTAAAGAAACAGGTTAAATTGAATAGCTGCCCCACCCGATGCACATACATTCCTTTCCTTCACTCCACTAATCCATTAGGCTGCCATAAGTTAACAACTATCCATATTTCCAGGTATGGAGAATATGGTGACTTTCACCCCTTCTAGTGTTTAGTGGCTGCCTCATTGTACATGAGGATAGAGAGAAAGGACTTGGCCCTGAGATCTGCCCATTGATGCTACTGAATTGCAGAAAGGTCAGGATTCCTCTAACTTTTGTGGGATGAAAGATCCTTTCCTTGCTGTGGACTTCTGCATGTTCAGCATCGTGGGAATCACAGAATGGCAGATGTCCCTGTCCCTCAAGAAAGAATAGCTAGTAAAAAGGATGGTTAAACTTTTTCAGCACAGCAAAGAAATGGGGTCCATTCTCCTAGGACACTAGAAAGAAAACAAACGGACAATATGGGAGTAGAGGGGTAATACTGGGCTGGTCACTTTTTTTGGTTTGCTTTTGTGCAAATCATCCTGTAGACGGATATGACATACCCAACAGTCTCTGAATTCCTGTGTCCCACAATGAATAAGATTTCTTTTTTTGCTGTTGCTACCCTCTGCCCTCATCCCGGGAGATTTCTTATTGCTCCATGCATCTGTCACAGGGACAGGAAGGGAGGATAAATCTTTCCAGTAAGGACATGGACAGTTATCAAAACCTGACTAAACCTCCCCTCCATTCTATCCTAAAAACAAAAAGTTTGGGCTGGAGTGAGGCTTTCTAATATACAATACAACAGAAATGTTGTTTATAAAACCTTTATTGTACCTTATATTTTAACCTGCATTATTGTGTTTCCACTTTTAAAGCCAAATTGGGATAACACCTACTATATTTGTTACATGTTCCCATTTATGTAGCATAACAAAAAAAAAAAATTTAAAATGTGTTACTTATAATTCTACATGTGTTCAACATGCAGAAAAATCAAACTTAGTTTTCCACTTCTATGCAATGTTAAGAAGGGGGCTGGGGAGTTATGTTTACAATAATTAACCCTGTCTGTGCTGGCATATCTCATCAATTGTAAACTATTTGTGCACACTGTCTGCCCTTCCAAGAACTTAAAGATCTCAAAGCTCGAGTGGTAAATTGTACTTTCAAAAACTATCCATCAATCTGTCTCCTAATTGCACATTGCAAGCTATTCTAAGCACCACATGCTTGTTGTGTTTAATATATAAACCTGCTGCAAATAGATAGAGAAGATTTTTTTTCTTAAATTAGTATAAGGTATGCTGTGTGAATGGGAACACAGACAGGTTTTCACATCTGACTGCAAAAGGTGGAAATTGTGCACAAATTCAAGAAGATTTACTGAACATTGCGTCCGGGCTGCACTGACCATTTTTTCTAGTTGTGTATGAACGCAAAACAAGACAATTGTGACAGTGGTGGTGACAGTTCACAACATTGCATTCTGGAGGTGTGAGCTTACAAAAAGCTTTAAAAAAACAACAACCTTTTTTTAAGCGCACCGCAGCAATATGTGGTATAACCGCACTGCGGTGAGCTCATAGAACTTAATGAAATGTCACGTGTGACATTTCAATAAAGTTCTGACAAAAAGAAAAAAAGAGAAACCGTGCGATGCGGCTCGATCAAGTGCATCAACACTGTCCAGGCAGACGCACACCAGCAGGTGTGAACAAGTCCTGAAAGAAAGCCTCTGCACTGAATCTGCATCTACAATACACCTCAACTCCTTTTAAGAACAAATTAAGTGTGACCTAAAACCAACTCAATGCAAACTCAGCCTGAATGACAGCAGGGATTTAACGTGGAAGATATTTGGACACATTACAGAAAAAGAAGAATAATTTCCACTGCGATAATGAGAACGGGATGTGCTCTGCAAGTCATGTTTAAGCAATTAACATCAAAATAAAGGATATTGAATATTTATTTTTACGGGGTTGATAACTAATGACAAAATCTGTCTATTCCCTAAATAATCTGAGGGTTCTCCTTTAGAAATAAGGTCCCCACGCAAATTCATTGATTTTTAAATAAAGTCAACAGGTTTCATAGCAAAAGGAGTCAGGGGGATGTGAGAAGATATCAGAGAAGCAGAATGATGTGTGTCAGCAGTTTGGTAGAATTTTATATGCAGTGCTGTATACGCAGTAATGGTATGAATGTATGTATGTGGTGATTCAATTACAGCTGCGTGGTGCATTAATCCGCATAGATGTTTTCAGACACTTCCTCTCTTATTCTCTGCACAGCGGCTCTTCCCCCCTGGTGCCCCCGGGAGATGTGCAGCAAAAGATGAGGGACCATGTGGCCTTCTGCCTACTTACAGCTTGACGCCTCAGGAAGGCTCCTGTTGCCATGGCAACACATCATCTCTCGCTGCTAACCCAGAGCTGGTTGATGTGGGTTACATCTAGGCTAAGGGCTGCGTGCATGCAAATCTACAACAGTGTGTGAGAGGAGATGTGTAGATTTAGCATGATTACGTGCATCTGTGCCAGGTCTCTGTTTTCAGGATGCTCACAGACTGAGTACCCATGTTTGTTTTGATCAATCTTGGCAGTGGCCAGTTAATAGATGGCCACGCTACACATCAGCTTACCAATTTTTGCTAGTGAGCAGGCCTCTTTATTGTCATTGGCTCTTAATAAATACCTGTCCTAAAAAAACTTGGGGTCTACCATTTCTAACCTCCTTTTGGAAATAGGAGCTGCCTCAATGTCACGATGATCCAACAGCTTTAACACTAAAGGTTGCCATTTCAGCCCCTTTTTGGGTGGTCCGAGTCAGAATGAAATTCAACCACTGTATAGCAAGCTTAGGTCAATGACATGAAAAAAAAGTACATAGATCAGGAGCCTCAGTCACTGGCTTTATGGCTGCCCCAGCAGCCAGGCCACTAACATTTCAGGAGGAGGTAAGTAATGGCGGGCCACAGGTTTCCTTTAACCTTAGCTATAAAAGAAAAAAAGCTTCTGCCCTCTACACAGTTTACAAAGAACAAGTACTCTTGAAGTGTATCTTCACCATTTTTAAACATATCATATGGTAAGGTATGGGAGTGAAGAAGTCAACCTTGTGCATTCTTTGTATCACCAGCCTTCATGCATTCCCATACAAGCTACTTAATGGCAAACCTAAAAAGGTTCAAAACTTGCTAGATGGGACCTTTTTATTAGCAAACAATGGAATGGTCACATGACCACTTTGTGCCGCACATATAAAAATTATTATTATTAATACATTCTTCCTTCACAAGGAAGAAATGGATTAGCTACCAGTAAACTTTCAATATGTTTCACTATATGTGCTCCAGTAGCCTATACAAAGGATAATGGAACAAAAGAAGTAATGAAAGCTTTTTATTTATGTTCTATTTATTTTCCTTATTATACAGTGTAGAGAGCAAAAACAAACAGACGCAACGACTGAGGCCTCATTCACACACAACGCAAGAGCAAAATTGTATATTGCGTATATACGAGCGTATGTGCATATATGCGTGCACTATTTGCAATCCCACAATGCATCATTTGTAATCGAGATGTTAAAGTGACATTAAACCCTCAGATTTTTTAACATAAAACAATACTGTAATGTGTGCCTTACTGTAATCCATGGTAGTTTCCCTTCTCTTTGATGCTCTTCCTTTTAAATCTGTATCTGTTCTCTATGCTTGGAGAGAACTTCCCTTTTCAGCAGACTGCCTTGTCTCAAACGGTGTCTGTGTATACGTTTCTATAGGCTGTAACCTGAGCCAGCACTACAGGAAGAGGCCCTGAGCTGAAAAGGGAAGTTCTCTCCAAGCATGAGAAAAGATACAGATTTAAAAGGAAGAGCATCAAAGAGAAGGGAAACAACCATGGATTACAGTAAGGCACACATTACAGTATTGTTTTATGTTAAAAAATCTGAGGGTTTAATGTCACTTTAACTATATGCGCGCAAACACGCGTATATGTGCGTAAATACGCAGCCCGGACGCATCTCGGGTCCATTCTGTTTTTGCACATTTTTACGCTACGCAAATATACGGCTCCATACGCAGCTATGTGTATGGAGCCATTTATTTGCATATGGTACTATGCTCGTGTACGCTTATATACGCGCGTATATGTGTGAATGAGGCCTAACGAATTAAGTGGAAAGAAAAAAAAGCAAAAACATCTGCCTACGTAGCAAATTCAATTATTTTAGCCAAGCTCCTTTTAAGGGAGAAAGATGAGGATATGTCCAATTACCTTGTCTATGGCCTGCTCCTTCTATATAGAAAGAAAGGTGATAGTCATTCAGATCAGCAGAGATGGGCATTATTAAAACTTTTCAAACGCCTGTCTCTCCTAATGAATGCCATTTAGAAAGATGATTATACCAATTTTGCTAGAGATAGGAAGCTGCACTTGAAATAGTCACATCTGTGATTTGCAAATTTAGCTCTTTGAATAGGCATGAGCAACAGCACCTTTTCAGTATTCTTCTTGAAACTGTATTGCACATTGCATAGGATTTAAGAGTGATGTACATAGCATTGTTCATGAACGATTGACACCCCCTGACGAGGTGCGAGGGGATGGGAAGTCAGGCGCTGCAGATTAAAACCCACTGCTCCTCCAACCCCTGACACTTCTAGATCAGTGAGATTCTCACGTTCTGACAGTCAGTAAAGGTAAAAGAAATGGATACATAATGAACAAAACGGTAGCACACACAGAAAAATATAAATAATATTTTTTTTTAAACGGCAGGAAAGCACAAAGCAGTTACTCTCAGAATACATACCACCTGATAAAAGGGTCAGTCCACTCCAAGTATGGGTAATGAGAATTTCCCACTGGCTTCCTGCACCTCGAGTGAAATGTCCTAGCTGGACATCCAAACACCACCCACTTCCCCATGGAGGTTCACCTTCCCTGATCTCTTTAATAAGAAATGGACATTAAAGGAGAAAGTGAGGTTCCTTTGAAAGGGCAGGAGTAGGTGGGTGCCTGCATTCCAGAGACCGCGCCACTGTGGTGCTCAAGAAGTAAGAAGTCAGTGGGTGATTCACAACACCAGCAACTAGGTATCAATTACAATTGACTACCTCTGAAGAAAGCTTTAAATCTTTGAAAGGTTTGGCATCATACAGCTTAAAGGCCACCCCAATGGCGTCATAAGCTACCAAGGAAATATTAGCAGTTCAGCTTCAGCAGGGACAAATGGTGACATTGTTTTAGAGTAAAAGCTGGCCTTACACCTATAGATTATCTACAGATTTTCTGTGGTCAGATGGAAAAAGTGCAACAGATTCATCCATCTACGCTAAACTGTGTGGATAACTATGTGGATGGAGGAATCTCCTACTGGGCCAAGCTTCAGTAACTTGCTATTTGGCCCCACTGGCTGTCAAAATACTTGAAGAATGTCTGCATCCAATCAGGTATTGTAATAGTCAGCGGGGCCGACTAGCAAGATACTGAAGCTTGGCCCAGTGGGAGATTCCTCCATCCACACAGTTTAGCATAGATGGAGGAATCTGTTGCACTTTTTCCATCTGACCATAGAAAATCTGCAAATAATCTATAGGTATATGGCCAGCTTTAGCCAACAATCCATTTGTAAACTTTCCATATTTATACAAACTCAATAAAAATCATCAAAAAGTAGTAAGCCTTCAAATTATGTTTGGTTACTTATATGATTTGGATAGAGTGGAGAAAAGGTGGGAGCTCTGTTAGCTTTCAGTTGCTGTGTCCTCACTGGGGATACCACCATCATTTCCTGTTCTGGATGCAGCAGATACCAGAACAAGAATTCAGGGAAATCTCCTCATTGGGAGGTTTAATTACAACCTTTTGTCTTTGTTGGTGAAACTTCTCATCACTTTCATTCCCGTAGCAATAGTCACAGAAATCGTTCCGATTAAAAACTAGTTTTGGTTTGCGTTTCACTTTACCTTTGGATTCTCTGTCTGTGCTTTTCATTTAAATTACTGGGCACAGCTGAGCTGTCCCTAGCTGTTACAATAGCTCAACAATGTGTTCCTTTATGCCACTTTCTTTGCCCCCCTTTCTTTACCCCTCCCTACAGCATGGGCTTTTGCTCCAGCTGATTTGGCCCTGTGCAGTAAAACTACAATTTATTCCACTGCAGGCAGATTCTAGCCAGGAATACATACATCAGTGCTGTTCACGCGTCCCTCCAGGAAGAAGCACTCTTCGGCATTGTGTGTACAAATATGACGGTATTTACACCAGTGGCACGCATAAGGACTAACCACGCAAGAAAGACACCTGCCAAGACAACATAGTGGAATGCTTAACATACAATACAAACTTATATACATGTTCTAATCATATCAAACTATACAATTTTTAATTGGAGATGTTAATCTTTTTATTAAGTTTGGATTCAGTAGTAAAGGGTTAAAACCTGCTACTAGCAAGGAAATTGTATCTCAGCTCAGTGTCAGAAGCCACAGCATGTACTTAACAGGTACTCCAACATTAATGCTATTGTCCTGTTCATCTGCTTGAAAACGCCTCTTTATAGAAATTCCCTTTATCCCAATAAATGACAAATAAAAAATGGCAAACTGTATCTAAAATGCTTTATGTTTTTGGGCTAAAATACATGAGATTTCACCCATTTTCATTCTACTCGAAATAGCCAGATGGGCAGTTATCTTCATTAATTAACAATTCTCACTAATTGGTGATACAATCTTAAGGTGGCCATACACTGTACAACCATCGCAAGACCTTAGTCTTGCAATGGTTGTAAAGTGATTAAAAAAAAAACGTACGATCTGCCCATCTTGGATCGTACTCTCGATCATCGCAAGCCCGCCCCCGAGGGGCGGGCTTCCGATGACCGCAATGCTGAACGGGCAGTGTGCGCGTGCGCACACCGGCCCGTTCGGCATTTGTCTCCCGAGCACCGTTCAAACCAGCCGAAAATCGTACGATTTTCGGCTGGTTTTCTAGCGTGCTCCTTAGACAAAAGACGTGCGACCGTACAGTAGAAACGTTTGTCATTTGTTTTGCTAGACCGTACAGTAGAAACGGTCGCACGTCTTCGTTCACACTGCTCGATTCTCGTACGATCGCTGGATTTCCCGCGATTCTCGTACGAGAATCGAGCAGTGTATGGGCACCTTTACATCTAACTGCCAGTCAGAAGCTAATAGAAGATACTTCAACAGGCACTTCATTCACTGACCAGGAAAGCTACTAAGACATTAGGATTAGGATATACAACAATGAGGGAACCAAAGAGGTAGAGAAGGAAGCTTACGACTGAAGGACGCTGCAGTTGTAGAAGACAAAGTCGGTGCTGGCAAACCTCAGACCTGTCTCCTTGGACTTCAGGTGTAGCTGGACTGTGTGCAGAGCTCCTGGAATAAACACAGGATAAAATTTAACAAAGAAACCTAAAGCAGGACTCCAGCCAAACACAGTATAGAGAGGGAGGAAGCAATGCAGGATGCAGAGTCATGTGGCGTAGGGCCTAAGCAGAGTATGTGCATATTACAGGAATAGCATTTTACTGCTAGTAATGCCAAAGTCTGAAGATCAGACAAACAAAGCAGAGGATTTGGGATGCAATGCATTCTTATAGTAATATGTAAGTATTATGGACTAGAAACAGTACAGTGGAAAGATATCAAATGCAACAATGATGAAACGCTGTACTGAGGAATGAGAGAAAAAGAAGCAGAATACAATCTAATCTATTAATACTGGGATCGAGTAACTGAGTATTGTGTGAATGGCAATCACTCTGGTCACCCATATTCCCACACGCTCCCTTCACTCCTCAGTGAGAAGAAAATGTCACATGCCCAGAGTAATCTTAAAATGTTTTGGATCTCGTGCACACTATCATGTAGCACCCACAACATAGACCACACTGCCATCC
Organism: Nanorana parkeri; assembly: GCF_000935625.1. NCBI lineage: Eukaryota > Metazoa > Chordata > Amphibia > Anura > Dicroglossidae > Nanorana > Nanorana parkeri. The sequence goes on along the minus strand of NW_017306648.1, from coordinate 358,512 downwards.
ATTGTCCAGGCAGCTCCCTCTCTGGATGTTTCAGAAAATCCTTCTCATCAAATATGCCAACACCAATCTGATCAGCGCTTCGAGTCCCCAGGGAGGAAAGCATTATAGAAATATTATTAATATTAGAAATTGTGGTAGACAGGAGACAGACAAATTCGGGGAGTCAGTTAGATTTTTGGGGCTCATGCACACAGGCACCTGTGGCAATACAAAGTATAATTTGGGGGCATTTCTCTGCTGTTTGCAGGATCTGTGGCTCCTGGCAGTAAAATATACCACAATTACATTGTACAGCCCCGGGTGCCTGTGTGATTGACCACTTAGGGGTCAGGTACATCTACTGACTTTAGAAGGGAAGTTAAAGAAAAACTCCTGGTCATTGAATAAATTAACCCTTGCAGTGGTGCTATCCCCACACTGCAAGGGTTAAATGCTAGTTTTGGTCTAGGGGCTAAAGTAAAGAAAATATACTCACCTGATCCTGTCCTGCGGTGGTGACCGATCACCTCTCACCTTCCTCTGTGTAGGTGGAATGTCCCTCGGTGTCCTCAGGTCTGCTGAAGTTGCAGGCTGCGGGGACCAGTCCAGAAGCCAAGCGGGCCTCAGGATCAGGTAAGCTTTTTTAAATTATTATTCTTTTAGCCCCTAGATGAAATGAGCAGTTAACCCTTGCAGTGAGGGGACAGCCCCCACTGCAAGGGTTAATTTTTTCAATTACCTGGAATTCTTTTTTTTTTTTAAAGAAAAACTAATATTTGGACCCATCTGAAAACTTTCAGGCATAATTACAGTCTGGCTACTTTGTCCATACATATCAGTGTAATGGTAACATAAATGAAGACAATGCTTGCATCACTTTGAATCATTATATGGAGTGGTGCTGGTTTGGATCCAGAGCAGAGAAACTCACCCTGCCCTCCTGTGATTCCAGGAATGTCACGCAGCGAGGGGGAGGAGCACTGAATAGTTTCATCCACCAGAATGGCCTCACTTTCCGCCATGTCCCCGAACACACAGGTAACACCAGAAGAGAGATCAGGGACATTGTGCACAGACAGGTTAAGCTGCGGAAAGACATACAGATGCCATCTTATCAGGGAAATGCAGATATATGTTAATGGTAAGCACATTCAAATTTGAGTTTTTATTTGGCCTGACATCGAAACTACAAAAGGCAGAATTAGCATTTGCATTGCTCCTTACCAGCAGTTCAGGTACACTGACAGAGGCGTTGTTAGGAGTCACCTCCAGGCGCACGCACTGGCTAAGATCGCTCGTAAAACGATGAGGTTCTGTCGCCCGCTCACATTCGCTCTCTCTACAGCACCTGCACAAATGTTAACACGTTCTTACGTCTGCATGGAATGAGTCTATACAAATTCAAAATATACATCCTCAGGAGGATATTACAGGGAAATGACAGAGCACAAAACAGAGAATAGTGTGCCAACTACAGTCAGCTGTCATGGGACAGTGAAGTGAATTGCAAGTTTCAGAGGAAGCGGCAACTAGCTGCAGAGAAAATTAATTGTCATTTTATAGAAACTACATGCTGATATATATATATATATTTAAAAAAAAAAAACTATTTCATCTACTTTAGCATTCTCTAAAGAAACATATGTTTTGACATTCTGGGCTAAACAAATATGGTCTAAATACAAAACCCATTGGTATTCCTTCTGAAATCTTGGTGTCTTTTCTGTATTTCTTCCAGATCTGTGTAGTAAACCAGTATGAAACAAATCCTGCACTTCACCTTTGTGCAGGAGCTTCCTGTAAAAGACCCGTCACTGCTGCCACCTCTCCTTTTGCAGCTGGTCTTGTATCCTCCCCCTCCTGTAGCCACCCCCAGCCTGCATTGGGGGAAGTTGCTGCAATATATAGATCAGTGAAAAATAATGGCACCCCTGTATGTGTCAGATAATGCACCAATTCACGCAGAAAATAGTTGCAATTAGGGCTGGTAATGATTAAAATTTTCGTGTTCGATTAATCACATTTTTTTTTAATCGATTAATTTCGATTATAAACGCACATACAGATCCAACTACATTGGCCTATACACATACAGCACAGCAATGAAGTAATAAAATGAACTAGGATCACACTAATCCAGCACGTTATTATTCTGAGTTGCCCCACTCAATATGGTCGCCGCTTGAGTGGGGCAACTCAGAATAATAACGTGCTGGATTAGTGTGATCCTAGTTCATTTTATTACTTCATTGCTGTGCTGTATGTGTATAGGCCAATGCCTTTGCTGGCGCTCGTGCAGAACAAGTACTCACCGGCCCAAGTGGCTCCGTTGGCTAACGAAGGGAAGTCCGTTGACGTCGATGTCCGATGGGGACCGATAAAGGACTGCCATTGATGGCCCTGATATTACCTCTCAGAAACTCCAATAATTAGATATCTCAACCAGGATTGCCAGTTCTGCCCAACAGTTTTAGCCAGTACATAGTCAGATGATCATTGTGCTACCCTGATGCTAGCCGCATCATTGGAGAATTAATTATGACCTTGTATGAGGGGATGGCGTAAATTGGGGGAAATTGGACAAGCTTCATTAGTCTGCATCCAAAAATTGCTGACATGTTACAATATACAGCAACATGCTTGTCCGTTAAAAAACAGTCCTTGTGCTCCAGACAACAGACTTTAATTAAGCTGAGATATAGGCAGGAGAAAGCTTTTCCTCATTGCCTCTCTCCCAGCGACCGTATTTTGTAACTGTGGCTCCGTCGGCTAACGAAGGGAAGGGGGGAGGAGTCCGGTGACGTCGATTCCGTGACGT
>NW_017306648.1:288478-351153 GCF_000935625.1 Nanorana parkeri | reverse complement strand
GTCACCGGACTCCTCCCCCCTTCCCTTCGTTAGCCGACGGAGCCACTTGGGAAAGGGTGAAGAGTCCGGTGAAGTCGATGTCCGTGACGTCACCGGATCTCCGACGGGCCTTCCGTAAGCCCGTGGAGAGGTGAGTGTTTTCATTAGCTATCAAAAGAATTTTGATCGATCAATCGAGAAATCGTTCATTTCTGCAGCCCCAGTTGCAATTACAAATGTTTAGGCATGCTCATGTTTGTTTGTATTGGTATAACAAAAAAAAAGTGAAGAACAAAAAAGCAAAATCAGACACATTCCACACAAAACTCCAAAAATGCCCTGGACAAAATTATTGGCACCTTCTCCAAACTGAAAAATATTTTGTGCAAAAGCATGGACAATCTCAAGGTTGCAAGTCCATCTCCAGAGATCTTAATGTTCCTGTGTCCTCTGTGCGCAACATTGTCAAGAAGTTTACAGCCCATGGCACTGTAGCTAATCTCCCTGGACGTGGGCGAAAGAGAACATTTGATCAAAGATTGCAACCAAGGATTCTGCGAATGGTGGATAAAGACCCTCGATCAACTTCCAGGCAAATTCAAGCTGACCTTCAGGCATAGGGTACAACTGTGTCAGCTCGCACTATACATTGCCATCTGAATGAAAAAGGACGCTATGGTAGGAGAGCCAGGAGGACCCCACTGCTGACACAAACATAAAAAAGCCAAAACTTACCTGAGGAAGCGAAGATCCTTTTGGGAGAATGTACTATGGACAGGTGAAACAAAATGACAGCTTTTTGGTAAAGCCCATCATTCTACTGTTTTCAGAAAAAGAAATGAGGCCTTTAATTAAAAAAATACAGTCCCTACAGTCAAACATGGTGGAGGTTCACTGATGTTTTGGGGTTGCTTTGCTACTTCAAGCACTGGATGTCTTGACTGTGTTCATGGCATTATGAAATCTGAACACTACCAAAAGATATCTGGGGTGCAATGTAGGGTCCAGTGTCAGAAAGTTGAGTCTCCGTCAGAGGTCATGCTTACAGCAGGAGATTGGCCCAAAGCACGTATCAATAAGGACCCAGAAATGGTTTCAGACAAAGCGCTGAGAGTACTGGACTGGCCAGCAAGGAGTCCATATCTGAATCCCATAGAGCACCTGTGGATAGATCTCAAAACAGCAGTTGGGAAAAGGAGCCCTTCAATCTAAGAGACCTGGAGCAGTTGGCGACAGAAAAGTCCTCCAAAATTCTTGTAGAGAGGTGTAAGAAACTCATTGATGGTTACAGGAAGCCATTGATTTCAGTTATTTTTTCCAAGGGATGTGCTACCAAATATTAATTGAGGGTGCCAATAATTTTGTCCAGTCCACTTTGAGACTTTCAAGGAATCAGGAATGTGTCAGATTTGGCTTTTTTTTCTCCACTTTTGTGTCCTACCAATATAAGCAAAAGAAACACGAGAACATTGTAATTGCAACAATTTTCTGCATGAAGTGGTGCCAATAATTTTGGCTGTGCGTGTGTGACCATGTGTGTGCCTGGAGTTCAGCTTTAATAAAAGCAAGGCACAAATTAAACACAAAAAAAAAAAACATGAAAAATGAATAAGAATTCCAAATGTGTACTTGCTAAAGTTATTCTACAGTATAGAGTGGGAAGGGATTAGAACCGGTGTCAGATGATTTACTCTACAATAAAGCTTTAATGCTGAGTGAAATGAATCAAAGGAGCCTGGTAGAGCTGTGCATTAACTTCTAATATTAAAAAAAAAAAGAAGTCTTATGCAGGACAGAAGCCTGTAGTGCAGCTCCCAAGTTTTTGCCCATGTACTGTACTGCACATTCGCAGTGATCATTGAGTTATAGAACTAAAATCAGAATCCATTATACATGACATCAATAAAAAATACTCTGTGTAAAGGTTAGCTACACTGTCTAGCGGTATTGATTGTTCAGACAAAATATGGAGATATTGGCTGGGATCAGCAGAGGCCAAGCGAGTATGAGTTAGCACCATCTGCTGAAGCGTATGTGACATGTCACATGATCTCTGCACATTAGATGGGGAGAAAATACATCTAATGTACTTACCATGAAAAACACAACAGCAAATACTAATAAAAAAAAATACAGCTGGGAAAGAGCAAAACTTCACACAAAAGGATAAACAGACCAAACTGTGTAACAGAAGGTCAAAACACATCGTATGCAGCATCATATCTTCCATCATAAGTTACTAACCACAAATAAAAATGCTGACAGCGGTTGCTCAATGCTTTTCCAAGTTTTTGTTTTGTGGCTTACTGGTAAATATAATTGTAATTAAATAAACAACAAAACATACATTACGTGCTGCTTTAGGAAAGGAGAGGTTATAACCGTGTTTGTCAATGAAAATCTATTTACAGGAAATTACCGCAACGAAATACATTTGTAGGCCATCTCCATCCAAAAACTGATATTTACATTTGATGTGGTTGATGGCGAAATAAATTGTATGCTGGACTCTCAGACAACCTAACAAGCAATTGCCAGCCACAACTGCTATGGGCATCACAAAACCAAACAATGGTGTCACCATTCTGTACAACCAGCAACTAGGAGAATGCAGCTGTGAAAGAGGGATCTCTCTTCTTGCCATGTGGATGATGTGGAGTCACAAATGACTATATGTCTAATGGGTGATTCGGTCAGTGACAACATTTTGCCAGCAGCAGTATCCCTGCCTAGATTCAATCGCCAGCAAGGGAACAGTGAAGGAGCAACACATTGGCAGTTAGGGCAATGAGGGAGCATCCTGAAAAGCATAGTATAGGTAGAATTTGCAAAGTGTGGTTCTGGCAATGCTACTGAATTGTTTGTCTGATATATTGCTGCTTCTTTGTGCACCGAGCTGTATTGCTTAACTGCCACTGAAATCAAGGCCTAGCTGTGCCATATGCTTGGGGTGTCAAGACTGGCTCAGCAGAATTACAAATCTTTCGGCAGTTAAATACATATCTTTTTCAACTGAGTATTTATTAATGAGACTTGTGCCCTGTTTCAGATGCAACAGTCCTCGGCGGAGTTCTTCTATCGATCCTCCACAGCATTTTTAAAAGAAATGCAGGACTGCCCTCACTTCAGATCAGATAGGCTTGCGAGTCGCAACAGTTCTCATTTATCTGAACTTCTTTATCAATAGCTCTTTTATAAAAGCCAGTTTGAGTTAGCTTTATGGGTCCTTTAAACCTGACAGTGACAGAGTTCATAAAGGCCCAGAGAAGCAAGACAAAGCAATACGCTAAGAGGACTGTGCGAGGAGGGGGTCTCAGAACAGTCGCTACCATTGTGTGTGTGGCAGAGGCACCCTAGCTCCCTCCTTTAGTCCTTAGGGGGATGGAGAAATACAATCCCCACAGCTCATTGTCCCCCTGCATGGTTGGGCGTGCAAGTGACCGGAAGAATGTTGCCCTCCTGCGCTCGTAAACGGTTTCATTAGCACAAAGCATTCTGCATTTTCTAATAGGTTTCTTGGAGAATGACCCCCTCGGCACACTAGGCTTGTATTGTTCCTCAGCCACTTCCTACTCCCTGGAGGAAGAATAGATGCAGCAAAGCTCCAGTCATATATTAGCCAGGGACTGCACAGGGTCACCCAGAGACTACACAACTACTTTAATCACCAGCAGAGGAGGGGAGGATGGGGCAAGAGGGCCACGGTGCTGACAAAGAGGCCAGAGGGAGGAGGGTGGGGGAAGAGTGCTGACAGCCAGCGCAGGAGGGTAGGCACCCTGCCTGGGTGGAAGAGGACAGACCTTAAGATTTACTACCGTTTTAACGGCCTTACCATTTAATACACGAGATGAGGACACGGTATAATTATCAGGAGAGGCAGGCCAGCGATTAACAGATTTGACCTCTGAAGTGGGATACACTTCATCTTTCCATGAATTATACTGACAGTGCAGGGGAAAAAAATAAAATGGATTGTGCGTATTAAAAGATATTTTCCAGGCCCAGTGTCTCGTATTGCACAGAGAGGATTAAGCGCCATTCTAAAGCTTAGTTATGAAAACAAATGTTTGCAAACCAGTCTGCAAGAAAACGTTTACGTCAAACGTTTTTTTCTTTCTTTAATTTCCTGTTTCTATATAGAACCAACATATTCTGCAGTGCTGTACAAATAACACCCATTCATTCACATAGGCCTCTGCAACAGAGGAGCTTACACTCCAAAGTCTCACCACAGTCAATATTTTACATTTACATAGCTATCATATTCCAAAGTGCAGTACAGAGAATGGTGTACCATTCACAACAGTCTCTGCACCAGAGGAGCTTGCGCTCTAATGTACCCACCACAGTCACATACCATCATAAATGTACTTGGCTCTGACACTCTACAGCAGGGGTAAACAACCTCAGCACTCCAGCCGTGGTGAAAATACAAATCCCATCATGCCTCTGGGAGTCACGCCCGTGGCTGTCAGTCTTGCAATGCTTCATGGGACTCGTAGTTCCACAACAGCTGGAGTGCCACGGTTGCCTACCCCTTCTCTACAGTGTTGCATAGAAAACACTTCACACACACACCAGTCTGTCTGCACAAGAGGCGCTTACACTCTAATGCCATCAATTAGATAGAAGGCAATTAAAGTGGAACTCCGATCAACTAAACCCATAGATGAATCATATATAGCTTATATGCAATATTAAAAAGCAACTGCTGACTTCCCCTGATAATGCTAGCTGCCTGGTTGCCATGGCGACCCAGTGACCTGGAGATGGTATGCAGATAAGGACGTCTGACATTTCTGGCCTGCTTGCATGTTCCAGGTCAGAGACTACAAAACATTAAAGCCAGAGGGGGTTCGCCTAACAGTCAGGAAACTAGCATTTTCAGAAGGAGGCCGGCGGCAGCAGCCCCATCACTTCTCTCATGACAGATTTCCTTTGAACCTATTGTTCTGCTACCAGAATCTGAAGCCAGGAGGTGACACCACCATTGCAAGCCTGTAGATTTGTACCTTTTGCTGTTATTTCCTATTACTAACCTGCTCAGTGATGTGGTCCTGCCTGTTCTCTCCTCCTCCTACAAGCCATGTAAACCCCTCCCTATGGAACTGTCACTGCCCAAATTCTATTAGAGTAACAACACTGAACAATGTCATAAAGTCGTTCTGTCTCACAGTGGGGTTCAGGGATCCTGGAGTTTAGGGTAATTCCACAAGCAGTTTTATTATTCTAAATAAATAGCAGGATGGTTTCGACGAGGTCTGCTTTAATCTATCAGTATATTGTTGCAGCAGCTGAAGGAAACCCACACAAACACAGGAAAGAAGGCTATAAGGACGGCGTCCTTGGTGGCACCGAGACTAGGACTTCCAGTGCACAAATCCTAACACCACACACACAAATCTGTTTACTTGTAGAATGAAGTTGTGGGTGATTCAGCCGGCTGGTAGCTATCCAAAGCTGAACTCCCATTGGACTGACCCTTTCAGACGGAGCAGTGTAGGAAATGAAAGCCTTCATGTTTTTCATTACACTCTACTCCAACAACAGATCCACCACCGGAGAGGCACTGCGTAATTTTATTTGATTACAGGTTATTTATATAGCGCCGACAATTTACGCTATATAAATAGCGCGGCAATTTACGCAGCACTTTACATAGTTGTACATTCACATCAGTCCTTACCCTCAAGGAGCTTACAATCTAAGGTCACTATCTCACATGCATACATAGAGGGCCAACTAAGAGAGGAGCCAATTAGCCTTCCAGCATGTCTTTGGAGCGTGGGAGGAAACCGGAGTACCCGGAGGAAATCCACGCGAGCACAGGTATGCATGCCAATGGCAGAGGAACGGTTAACAATAGTTTTGTAGGGAAGAGAGATGCGGCTCCGAAGGTGGGCTCATTAGTATTGGAAAGCAAGCTGTTGCTGGGTGATTTGACATTTCAGTAAAAATAAGATGCCTGAGCAACTGGCAGTGCCAGACCAGAGGCACGGAGACTGCCACAGCCATGCCAGATTAACCCTGTGCTGTTCTGCTGCTCACAAGAACAGAGGAGGCAGAGAAAGTACTCATAGTAGTGAGATATAGTACACACACACATAGGAAGCAAGCTACATATTTCTTAAAGGGAACATCTAGTGTTTTTTAAACAAACACATATTATGAGTTATTACTACCATAGGTCAGCAATCCTTTCCCCATTAAGGGCTCATTCACACTATAAGAGGTGACTAAAATTTTTCAGTAACTGAACGCATATCAACTCCAGGTGTTTTCAAAAACAATTGTTTTCCATGTGTGCCGCCCACAACACAATGCGGGTGTGATGTGCACTATGATGTGAAAAATAGAAAAAATGCAGACATGTTGGCTTCTTTACCCTGCACGCGGTGTAGCACAGCAGGTCACTGTGCAGAAACTTGAATGGAGTGTACACTAACACCGTCCCCCCCGCCGGACCTGTCACACCACACAATCAGGCACGATATAAACCGGTTTCCTTTATGTACCAACCTGCTGAGAAATATTTTCTAGTGATGTCGATGTCACGGTGAAACCCTTGCTGGTATATTTCTATTCTTTATACACATGTGGATAAGCTAAGAGGAACTGGTTATTTAATTAGATTAAAGTCCATTGTGGCTCTATCTAGCAAAGGACAAGAGTGGGAGAAGGAGGAAAGCCAATAGGGTAATGTCTCCTCCACCATCTGTACCATACATTGTATTGTACATTAAAAATGATCAGCAGGCCAGAGAACATTTCACTTGCTACATCACTCTCACCCTGCATCTCCCCACAAAGGGAGCATTGTTACATGTTGGCCAGACTCACTCACAGGGTATACACAGGGTTTTGTATTACATCTGTGATCAAATGTGTTAAGTATAGAGTGCAAAAAAAGCAAAGACAGACAGGGCAGGTCGGGCTGGGCCAGAGAATCAGGACAAGTGAGGCAGACAGAGAAAACAATAAATGATAACTCCCCTTCACTCAACCAAGCTAGCCAGAAAAGAAAAGCGCAGACTGGGTGGAAGGTGGTCAACCTCTACAACATCAGACATTTTCTTGTTAGTATAATGCTGGGAGCTTACTGGCAGGGAAAGAAAGCAGTGATGACCATCAGCATGGTGATGCTTCTTCATTTTAAATTCAGCAGGGTGGGAGTAGGTCAGTGACCCAGCTGTATTTCCTACCTGCAGAGAAGTCACCAACCTGGTCATGCAGTTCGCTAGGGGTGCCTGGATCATAAGATTAAGTGGAAAGTATTACAAATACTTTAATAAATGGAGCGAGAGAGTGAGAGAGAGCCCATATCCAGGGGAAAGTGGGCATGACAAGCTCAAGAACTGAAGTAAAAAGGTCTGGACAGAGCCAAAACAATGTGGAAAGGCAAACAGGTCAAAGCATACTACATAAAGTGGACCAAACACAGAACTGAAAGTGAAGAACAGAGAAAGAGCAAGGACAGGCCTGAACCAGCCCCCTCCCAGCAGCGGCCAGGACCTTCTATCAGTATAAAGTAAGCCGCACACTCAGCAGAGCTAGCCTTGAGGGGGCTTTATCACACAGCTGTGTATGCAGACCCTCCCTGGTCACACACTGAGCACATCCAGAGGATCAGGCTTCTTTAAACAGGATTTGAGCCCCTCCTAATAGGATTAGGAGTGTGGAGCTGGCCGATAATCCAGACCTTGCCACAACACAGGCAAATAAAAATAGGTGGAAGGCATGAAAAGCACCGAGCGCTATCTATACTCTGCACTCACAACACATCATACAGGCTAGGAGAACACCCAACGCAATTATACTGCAAGCCAGTAACGATGAAGGACAGCGGCGCACACCTTAGCTGGGGGGTTGTACTATTGACCATGCTCACATTTGTGGGGGAAGAGAGTGGGGAACACTGTTCCAATAAACATGCCTGCACACAGTATACATGTTTATGGTGACACTGATTCCTCAGAGAGGATCACCATATTGTGTAGACATCACATTACTTCGTATTTATTTCATGACTGCCTACTTCCTGTCAACTGTTCCATCCGCTTTTCCATTCCATATACTCCACAAAAATAGCTCACAGGAAAGAAGTACTGAAAGAAATATGGGCCTCTTATGAAAGTGCTAGTGGCCTGGCTGTCCTACTATAGCAAAAATCCTACTGGTCCGCTGGCTTCAGTACTTTCTAAGACATTGACCTGGAACAAGTACACACAAATCAGGCGATTTCATTCAAACATTCTAATCTGAGTGCTTGTTCCGGATCAAATAATAAAGCCAGAGAAAGCCAGGCAACTAGTGGGGAGATGAGTTTCCCCTCATTAACATACAATGCCCATAAGTCTTAAACCCTTTGTTAGGGCAGACAGTGTTCAAATCTAGTTTACAACTGATAATGAGATCTGTCAGCACTGTACAGACAGGGTTAATTATGCTAAACATTAAAGCTGGCCATACACTATGCAAATTTCACCCGGTTCTGGGTGAACCAGATGAAATTTGTACAGTGGGTGCTGCAGTTGGCACCCTTTCAGGCGGCATCCCTCGATTAGTTGATCAAAGGAGCCAGTTGGAAAATCTTTGAACAAACACAGGCGGCAGCAAATGAGCGGCCGCCGTCAGAATACAAAGACAGTGGGAGATTCCTCGATCAACGCTCGTAAGCATTGATGGAGGAATCTGCAATATTTTCTTTGTTCAGCCCACAGGTCGAATGTAGAAAATAATAGTGTATGGGCAGCTTAACTCCCCAGCCCCCCCTTTAACATTACAAAGAATGAGAAAACTTCCTTTCTGGAGTTTTCAGAAAAGAGCAAGAGAAAGGTAAGCAGCAATTTTAAAATCTTTTAAAAGTTCTACAATGTGAATAGGAACATGCAAGACATATAAAATAGTTGTTATCCTTATTTGGTTGCAAAAGTGGAAATAATAAGGAGTGCCGCACAAACCGGGATGCAATAAAAGACGTGTCCTTATTCAACAGAGAGCAGGAACAATCTGAAGTTTCAAAAGTGATATCCCTTAACACGAAAAACACACCCAATTGTTCCTGCTGGCTATTGCACAAACATACGGCTTTTATTGCATCCTGATTTGTGCGGTGTTCTCTATACCCAGGTCAAGGCAAAATGGGGAAAAAAAAACAAAAACAGCATTAAGTAGTTTGTCTGATTGTGTTCAGCTCAAAGTTCAGTGTTACTACAGAGTCTAAGCTCCAATACACAGGGCCTTTTCTCCACTATTCTATTCCAGAATCTTACCTTTACATCTAAAAAGGAGCTCAACAAATCCCAGGCGCCAGGTCACCATGGCGACTAGAAATTGCGTTCTGGCGCCTGGGATGAGAGACTGCTGTCAGCCGCTGTAACTCTTCATTCCCCCCTGCACCCCCATGCCCCGCCCCCTCTTTCTACCTCTAGTGGTAGAAAGCCAGCGACCAGGCTCCCATCCAGCTGCCGGGAGCAATAGCCAACCTGCTATTGGGTATTTTACATTGCAGCAGCCAATAGCAGACTGGCTATTGCACGCGCCCTACTGCAAACCAGCAGAGGAAGATCTGAACTTCTGCTTCAGTTCCCTCCTCTGCTGATTGACAGCAGGCAGTGGGTGGGTGCAATAGTCAGCCTGCTATTGCAATTTGAAATAGGAGGCTGGCTATTGCTACCAGCCACTGCCTGCTTTGTTTATATTCAGCTGCCTCAGCAGGCAGCTGTCATTCCCCAGCCACAGCTATTGAAGTGGAAAGGTGACACTATGGGTCTAATGAACCCCTAATGTCACCTTAAAGAGAACCTGTCATCTCCAATGTGCTATCACATAGGGGGATTGTGAGAGCCTCCCCCCATTAGGATAGCAATGAAGTAAAAAAGGATAAAAAATAAAGTTAAGTAAAATAAAATAAAAAAAAAGAAGTGTAAAGTCCCCCGCCCCCTGCACATACCAACAGAAACACAAATCGGGTGCGCCTTTGCATGAAACAGACAATTGCGCTGCATGTCACCGCTTGCGCCAATTAAAAAACTGGAATTGAAAATAACAACTGTCGCTAGAAATAAAGCTTTGTTAGTTTAAAAAAAAAAACCTGGCTCCTAGATTCAAAGCAAATTTGTCCAGCCCTGATCTAAGATATACAGTATGTGTGAAAGTGATAACCTTACCAATCTGTGTTATTTCTTTTAAACCTTTGTTCTATCTCCAGTGTACAATTATATACAGTACTGTATATCAATATAGGGCCAGTCATATGTGTTTATACTTATGCAGGCTTGTAATTGCACTGGAATACAGATAGGGACTATCTACAAATCTGTGCATAAAATATTCTAATGAAAATGAGAAACAGCAAGAATGTAAAATGATCAAAAATTCCTTGTAAACACAATAGCTCCAAAACATGCTTTGACTGAAAATACTCCTTTAGCTTCCATTTACTAATTCTGCACCCCACAGTAGAATGCTGTGTGATATAGGTTAACAGCCAAGTGGGCACTTTGCTTTTCCAGAGAGGACCACCGATTATCTAAAATTATTTCGGAATTGTGTTGTGACCATTTTAGCTACAGAGCTTAGCGGTGCTCTCCCTAAAGCTATGCTAACCCAGCAGTCTCTCTCAGACAGCCGCTCTAGAGACCTCAATCATTTTAGCAGCTGTCCCCCTTGTAAAAAGCATTCTTTTGGAAACAAGACTTGGCCCCGCACAGACAGCCTGAGTGCCTTGTAAAAAGACATCAAACGATGGGCACTGCTCCACCTCTACAGGACCCGAGTGACACAAGAGAAGACAGTGAGGGGGTTGACAAGCCCTTGATGGAATGGAGCAGAGCCTCGGAGCCTGGCCTGGCACACAGAGCAGGTGCAACTGCAGAACCCATCCAATGCCCTCATTTCTACCACTGGGAGAATGCCTGGCATTGCCGGGGGTACAATGTGAGGACCGGAGCCAAGCTAATGATGGAGGCTGCAAATCAGTGGGTGGGGTATTGTTGGCGTGTTTTGGGCAAACACAAAGAGAAAAAATAAAAGATTTGGGGGAGGGGGGATGTGTTCATACAATCATTTGGAGAGGACTGAAGACAACAAGCTCTCACAAAATGACAGTTTAGTGGCTAATGCCATTGCACTTTACAAATATTTCTGCTGCAAAAGCTGGATGCGTAATCTGGCTAATCTGCAAGGATTGTTCTACCGTCTTTCCCCGAAAATAAGACACTGTCTTATATTGTTTTTGCCCCCATAAAACACACTAGGTCTTATTTTCAGGGGATGTCTTTTTTTTTTTATGTGCAACAAAATGTACAACAATCTAAAGTTATTCATGTACAACAATCCAAAGTTATCTGGTATCACTCCGCCTGTCACAGTAACCGGAGCTATAGAGGGAGTATCGGCTAATGCTCTGCACCCTCCACCGCCGCAGCCTTGCTTTCGACAGCGCCGTCTTCCTTTGCCATCAAGGACAGTTGTACCAGCGGTGCAGCAGTGGGGACATCAGACAGTGAACAGTGCTGTAAATTACGGTACCATTACATTAAGCAGCGCCTTCAGGGCAGTTGGTGAAGTATGGTACTGGAGTGCTGACGGTCACTGCGCTGGCCGGAGGGAGTCCCCTGTCATCCCCTTAATACAGTATGTGCCTGCAGGCTGATACCATCTCTCCTGCAAGTTCCCCCTCACATGCTACCACCAAACTAGGTCTTATTTTCGGGGTAGGTCTTATATTACAGGAATCTTGAAAAATAGTGCTAGGTCTTACTTTCGGGGTAGGTCTTATTTTCGGGGAAACAGGGTATCTAGGAATACTTGTAGTGTAATCTGACAGCCTGTGGCCTGCCATGTTTAAATAAAATGTAATTATTGTAATTTCTATCCTTAAGTAATTATTTGCAAAATTTATTTTATATTATAAGCAATATAAACAAGAAAAAGTCTCAAAGGATGGCAGGAACAGAGTCCAGAATTATGGCAGGGAGAGCTCAATATTGTTGTATCCAATGGACCAGCGGCTGTCGAAGCCTACCATGCTCCACCTATAACTAAAACATCCCTTTTAGGGGGACAGATCTTCTAGGTGGATTGAGTTACAACACATACCCTTAAATAAAGATTACAAAAAAGGCTCTGAATTTCCTTTATGTATTTCCTAGTACACATTCTACACTTTGGTATTGAGCCCAATGTGGTGCCAATACATTACTGCTCCACAATGCTTGGCAAAGATTTGTCCATATATAAAAGAAGGCTGGTGGGCTTCGTGTGCCAAGCTGTGTTTTCACTTCAGTCTGGTCCAGCAGAGAATAATAACTATTGGCAATTGGCCATGGTAAGCACTAGCTGTATTTAGAAAGGGCAATGTAACATAGCACCATACCAAATTTTACAACCCATTATACAGTTAAAAAAAAGCTAGTGAATTTATCCGCTCTCTCATTGCTAGAAAGGAGGACCACAATGAGGTTTCTAGTGTTTACATAAATAATAGTAATAAAACTTCCTACAATTTGGATTGACTGAACAAAATGGCTTGCTCCTACAAATCAAAACATACTGACATAATGGTGTTTGTATGACTGTGGTGGGGACATTCAAGAGAAAGTTCTCTAGAGTGACATCAGTAGGTCTATGTACTTCCCTTACACAGCTATGAAATATGTCAGTTCTAAATAAATTCTATGAAAATATTGGTCATACAGACAAAATGGCTTCCCCCATGGTCTTGCAGAGCCTTCTGGGACTTGTAGTTTCACAACAGCTGCTGAGTGTCAGGATCCAAAAGCGATTTAATAGACTAGTTAACGGGTTCAGGAGGGAGGGGTACAAAAGAATGAAAAGCTAGCATTCCAAACCAACTAACAGACTAGTTAATGAGGGCTATAAATGAGGGGAGGGAGATTCCAGACTGAAGTATGTGGGGGGATTACTTTTACTGAGCTATGGAACAGGTTGGAGCCATAGTAAACAATTGTAAAAAAAAAAAAAAAATTCACCCATGAGTCATTTCTACTTTTGCGAGCAGGAAAAAAAACAAAAAGCACAATTAATACAGAATGCTGCCTCTGATTAGCGGTCAATGACCGAAGTGTCAAAAAAGCCCCTCTAAATACAAAGCTGTGCATGGGCAGGTTAGTATTTCTTCTCACAAGAGGGAAAAATCCAACTGGTTGCAAGTAGATTTTCCAACCAAACTTGATGCATATCAATTCTAGTTGTGGGAATCACTCATCATCAACCCCTAAGACAGTCCCTGAGTGCCCAGCCCTTACACTAGTGTGGAACGGAACGCCCAGCCCTTGCCCTAGTGTGGAACGGAATGCCCAGCCCTTGCCCTAGTGTGGAACGGAATGCCCAGCCCTTGCCCTAGTGTGGAACGGAATGCCCAGCCCTTGCCCTAGTGTAGAACGGAATGCCCAGCCCTTGCCCTAGTGTGGAACGGAATGCCCAGCCCGTGCCCTAGTGTGGAACGGAATGCCCAGCCTGTGCCCTAGTGTGGAACGGAATGCCCAGCCCGTGCCCTAGTTTGGAATGGAATGCCAAGCCCGTGACCTAGTGTGGAACGGAATGCCCAGCCCGTGCCCTAGTGTGGAACGGAATGTCCAGCCCTTACCCTAGTGTGGAAGGGAATGCCCAGCCCTTACCCTAGTGTGGAACGGAATGCTCAATCCTTACCATAGTGTGGAACAGGTAATTTTAGATCTAATTGGTTCCAACCAATTACAATTAAGAACTGAATGCCCAGCCCTTACCCTAGTGTGGAACTGAATGCAATCTTTACCCTAGTGTGGAACGGAATGCTCAATCCTTACCATAGTATAGAACAGGTAATTTTAGATCTAAATGGTTCCAACCAAAGAAGTTATCTGCAAGGAGATTGCTAGCTTGCTTGGTACCCTCCCAATACCCAAACACATACTGGTAGGTTAATTAGCTCCAGCCCAACTTGCACTCGTCTCTCTCTGACTGTGGTAGAGACTGTAACTTCCTTCGTGGACAGACACTCATGTAAATGACACTCTGTGTACTGTGTTTGCACTGAATAGATTAGTTAAAATAAATTCAGATAACAAGCAATTTCAGTAGGCCAACTGCTGATGCTAAATATTGCAATTGTGCTTAATTCAGCCTTCACCTGTGATGTGTGTTCTATATTATCTAAATGCAAATAGATACTGTTTCCTAATTAAGCAGTGTATGGGTTGGGGCTGTAGTCTTTAGTTACACGATTCTGTGCTGTAGAACCTTTATAGATTAGCCAGCAAGGGGCAGAATTGACAATAACTGGCACATATTTTTGCACGGCTTAGGTGACAGTATTGGCAGAACTCCTGGCTATAAGAAGCGTTTGGTAGCGGATGAGCTGGTACCCTACAGATATTCTGAAATACCTGGCCGTGTCACCTTGGAGTGGATTTTACATAATTGACTTACACTTTTAAAGATCGGGCTATCAAATTAAAGCTCTAAGTCAGCTGGGCAGGGGGAACTTTATGTATGGCAATCTATAGGGCTTCTTACATGGATGGTGGAACACAAAAATAGGCATCCCTCCCAAAGCTTTAAAAAAGGATAAACTGCCTCAATAAACCCTGATGCCACCTAAAAGGAGGAGAAAAAAAAATCATTGCATATCAAGGCACTTCAGATTCCACTAATATGAACTACAATGTGATTATTCCTTTAAAATCATGTTTCAAATGAACCTCTAACATTGATTATAGCCCAAAAGCAGCAGGAGGGATGTGTGCACAGAGGGTCAGTACTGCGGCGTGTCAGTGTGCAGCTGTAGGACTAATGTCTGTGTCTGGCCGTCTGTGTTCCCCCTCCTCCATCTCTCCCAGCTGGATGGATTTAGCAGGAGTCATTTCCCAGGTGAGGACTGAGATTCTCCAGACCGAAGGCAGTCACATCCCACACATTACAGCTCCATGGAGAGCAGCAATCCCATCACTGTCCTGACAGCTGCCTCAGCAGTCATGGCTTAAAGCATCAGTCCACCTAAGCAGAACAGATATGGGTCTATATTGGCAGGAGGAATCAACCACTGACTTCATAGGTGCTTTGTAGACTCCGGGAGAGAGATGTTCCCAGCTCAGCCAGTAAAAAGACCAGCAAGGAAGACTTGCTGTTGCTTCCGAGTCTTTTCATTTAAAGCTGAACTCTGGAATAAACAAATATTGTCTAAATATAAGAGGAGTGTGTATTCCTACTTGAATCTTGGTGGGCTTTGTGTATTTCTTCCAAATATGTGTAGTGATCCAGTGATAAACGGTCCATACACCTTGCGATCATTCGTCCGATGATCGAACCGTCGTACGATTTTCGTACGGTGGCCCCATTCTGCCCCGATCGCAAGGTTCAATCAGCTGTAGTTTAAAAAAACACCTTGACGAATTGCGGTAATTGACCGCACGTATTTTCGTTTGCACATGTGTAGTGTTAATCGTACGAATTTTTACGTACGGAAACGTCAACAAACCTTGCGAAAATCGATCGATCGAAGTTTTGTAACCTTCTGGATAGTCAAAAAGTCGATCGATTGTACAGTATTTGCTGTTGTACACTGCCCATCAACCTTACGAATATTGGACGAAAACGCAATCGCATACGAAAAAGGGTAACTGGTCTTGTATCTGCCCCCTCCGGTAGTTTTCTGCAGCCTGTTCTCCACACAGGCTATGTACAGCATAGTGATGATGTCATCGCTACATTTACAAGGTAATATCTGGGTTGGGGAAGGCATATGGTATGCACAAAATAGAATTATATCCCAGCTTTGGAGGAATATATTAAAATTAAAAGTTTTAGTTCCTGTATATTTTCTTTCTGAAATTACACTGAATATCAAATGCAAATCGAGAGACGTACACAAAGCCGTATACACAAATCCGTGAACACACAAGCAATTTGAATATTTAATTTCACATTGCATGTCAGGAATAATCATCAATATTGTCAGGCAACTGAACAATCAAGCCCGTTTCTGCACAGAAGTGGGGAATGGGTAAAGCGAAAAACATTAACAGAATGTGTTAGTTGGGAAAAATGACAACATATTGTCTAGGAATGAATCTAAATTTATGAAAATGTGGAGTCTTGGCTCTCTAGTAAGTAAGCCGCAGCGCCAAAACGCCACATTCTCAATAAATGAGGCCGTGCATCAGCTGAATCTTGCAAAGCATTAGTCAGACACACGCATACCGCGGAGGCAGAAGCTACGTTGGTGTAATGTAGGGGCTAACATAAATCTCTGAATGGGAAAAAAAGAAGGATTAATGAACATGTTTATCAGAAATAAACCTAAAACTCAACGGCCATTTATCTGGTGCACATAAAGATGTGTACACAGCTGGCGACAATACTCTGGTACACTGTGGCAGTTCAAGCAATGCTCGCTTGATATTAAACAACTACTCCAGCCACAAAAAAAACCTACCCTTGCAGTAGGGCTACCCCCGCACTGCAAGGGTTAAATGCTTATTTTGTCTAAGGGAACACTATTAAAAGGTGTTTTACATACCTGATCCTCAGTCCTTTCAGGCTGCTAGACTGGTCCTGGCAGCCCTTTCTCCCCTTTGCTCCGACCGCTGTGGGTGCCAGAATCCAGTAAGCAAAGCAGCTTCATTTGAGCCCCCTACACAAAACCAGCACATAACCTCTGCAGTGTGGGGATAGCCCCACTGCAAGGGTAGGTTTTTTTAGGCTTCATAAAGCTTACTAAAATTGTCAGGTTATCTGTGACCGTTTTCTACGATTTTAAGGCTAAATTTGGCAACATTCAGTTGCTTTTTGAAAGGCCCAATGCTGTGCCAAGCAAACAAAACCAATGCCATTACACTGCCACCAGCCAGGATGGGTTGAGGGATTTCCACAGAGCCTACCATCAGCTCCTCTTAGCAGAAGTAGAGATTCATCAGAGCAGACAATGGAGACCGACCCACAAATAATTAAGACACTTGTATGCCATTGGAATCTGATAGAAAGAGGCACCTACCTGCTATGAAGCACACACCATCCACAGTGAGGGTCCCCAGACCCCAGGCAGGCAGCACATGTGTTGTATCTCTGGCAGCTCTCTACAGGAACTCGGCTGACCTGTGGAACGGCCATTTATTAGATAATCACAATCACCTACATAATGGAAAAAGCTATTTTGTGTGCTGGACAAGCAACCTATAGGACACCTGACATAATTCTCAAGCCAACAGTTGTACGTTTGCTCTGATGCTTCCAGTAACAAAGGATGGTTGGTAAAGAAAAATAATATGATGGCTGCTATAACTTAGGAGCACAGTTCTTTTTTTCACACACTTTCCTGCAAGAGGTCCTTGGAAGGTGGACAAATATGGAATCCAGGAGCCAGGCTGTCCAATCCAGGAACCAACCAGGATTGATAACATTGAGAGAAAACCTCAAAAAAGTTAGGTGCCAGTTGTACTTGTAGGGAGCATTGGCTACCTGGCTCCTAGGATTTGTCCATCCCTGGTATAATCAGTTCATAATTTGGCTGCCACCATGATAAACATTGTTAATAATGATTAAAACCAACATTTATTATACGAGCTTGCTAGCAATGTTGAAACTCACGCTGGAGTGTTTTATGCCATGGATACAGTATGAAGCCAAATGATGGTGTCACACTTGCTACAATGGAGTCTCCATTATGCAGAAAGAAATAATTGGGCTAGTTTAGCAGGGGAAAAACCATCACCGAGACAAGCTACTGTGCTAGAGTCCCCAAAAGATCTGGCGATTTAAATGGATATTTCCGTTTTTGGGTGTAATATATAAATTTCATTTGACTATGCCAATGTCTCCCAAAGTCATTTTACTTTATGTTTTTACTTACCTGTTTCTCACTTAGTATGTACACAGACTGCCAGTCTGGACTAAATATCATATCCCGCAGTATTGGCTTTCCCGGCACAACCACGGCAGTGTCATACAGTACGGCATCTGCAGGGCTGTCCACGCGAATCTGTCACAACAAGCAGAGAAAAAGAAAAAAATAATAATAACAATGGAAATGAAAATGAGTGCCCACGGGACACAAGAGGCTTTTGTGTGCCCAGTCACTGTACACAGGCCGTCTCGTGTCCCTGCAAACGTCTGCCTGTTCATTCTTTTCCATCTTCCAACATGACAAACATCATTAGTATAAATGACTGTGAAACAGACTGTGACACATTTCAGGGTGTTTAGACACAGCAAAGGAGGTGGGGGGCTGTCTGAAGGCTGGGCACATACAATTAGGCTTGCCTGACCAAAGACAGCGGTTGGGGTTACATCTATGTGTATATGGATTGTAGTATATATTAAGTGTGTGCTGAAAACCTTGTTCATGGATGTTGTATATGTAATGGGAAGGAGGGAGCCATATTTTCTTATCACACATTGTAACACTGTACACTGCTGTTCCTCTCCCACAAATCAATGGAGCTAACCCTGATTGCAAACAAACTCCCTGGGCTTATCTCAGGAGCCATTTTGCAGAGTTGCTGATCATCTAGCATTTTCAGGAGGTTGTTAACAACGTTATCGCCTGTATTTCTTTCATTGCAAGCCCGACCGCAAACATTTGTAGGGAAAGATCGGAGGCTGTGGTGGTCTGTGTGTCTGTTGGAAAGATTTCCCCCATTTCCCGTCACAGAAGTGGTAACAGAGACGGGAATTGAGGAGACACAAGCAACCAAAACCTGACTGAGTTCTAATCCCTGTTAATCCAAAAACTAAAACTTAGTAAAGAGTTGTAGTTGAAATAATCAGGTTTGCTCTCTTCTATGGAATTCAACATTATGACTGTATGCCAGTATTTTTGTTTTTTAAATAATTGGGGGAAGGATCAGAACTAGTGATGCACTGATACCAGTTTTTTGGTATCAAGCATGAGCACCGATATTTTTTTTCCGGTACTTGTTGATACCGATATTGGAAGTCCCGTTAAGGAAGCCAGGCGGCGTGTAATGACTTGCCACCCGGCTTCCCGATTACCCAGGTTTAAGGAAGCATGGAGGCGGCTTTTTGGCCAATCAAGAGGCTGGGGGGCAGGTAATGATTTGCCGCCTGGCTTCATGATTGGCCATCTTCCCAACCAATCAGGAAGATGGGCGGCGAGTCATTACATGCCGCCCAGCTTCCCGATACTGGGAGTTCCGGTATCAGGCTAGTCATCAGGAGCATTTGGGAGAGTACGAGTCCTCGGCCAAATACTCTATCGGTGCATCCCTAAGTAGAACCTTTCTCAGGTTTTAATTGCCATGTCCCATTTTAAAAGATCTCCCTCATTTTGTTGTCTGAAAGCGAGAAGATCTCTCCTATGGAGATAAAATTCTATCCCTTCTCTGCTCTACCCAAAAAAAAAGAAGCTTTGTCTGGTATTCCATTTAAACCTTTGTATGAATACCAATAAAATTATATTCTATAGTTCTAAATACTTTTTTCGTCAATTTGTAGGCCATTTTTGAAATGCATTCATAAAAAAGTATATAACAAAAAAAAAACACTTGCAAAGAGGTGGATATTGCTATATTATATTTAGCCGAGACTTTCAGCTGATAAAAACCACCCACTACAAACAAAACAATTCCAAGATATGCAAATTAAGAAAAGATTACATGGTAGTTGATGGTGTTACTGTGGTAAAAGAAAAGGCATCAGAGATAAAGCCAGAAGGCTTCTGCCACTGACTTGATGAGGAACATTCTGAAATCATGAGGTAAAATGTTCATGTATTTTAATATAGAAAAATGTGTGTGTGGGGGGGGGGGCTTTTTTTTCTGTAAAAGGGGGCTGAAGAAAGCATGATTAGCACAGGAAAACAAGACAGTACAAAGCCCCATCGTGAGCCATTGTCATGTGTCTTGTTGCCCGAGGCCTAGTATAACGAAGGCCTCAAAAGAGGGCCGACGTACTGACAGCCAGGCATCCTCTTAATGATGGCATAAAATCATGATAGGAACTTCAAAAAGCGCAAACCCTGGACGATGGCTTTCTAAATTCAAGTAGAGCAAAAACATTTGAGGGGAAAAAAAAAAGACACCTTTCCATAAAGACATGCATATAAAATGGATACATAAATATTTATACATATACTGTTATATGCATTTTTTAAAAACACATCATATGCATACAGAACTGCAAATTAATGCATTTGCAAAAATAAAAATCAAATTCCATTCTTAGGTGAATTATTTCGATTTTTTGTTTTGCCAAAATGATACAATTCTTGCAGTGAGTTGGCTACACAGTATTCTCAACGGTTGCCTTGCTGTCTACAGCCATTTTGTATTGACATCAGTCAGCGGACTATGAGCACAGATGGCGAGTCAGTCAGCAAAAGGATCAGACAACACACAAGAAAGAAGCAAACCTGCAAAGACACACTTGTTATCAAAACATATACTGCTTGCTGGCAATAATGTATGCAAAAAAAAAAAAAAAGGTTTAATTATACTTTAAAAGGAGAATTATGAGGCGAGTGCTTTTGACTCATCCTCATAGTTCTAGCCGACCTGTGACAATAAGACTGTCACAGGTCGGCTCAGTAGATCGGGAAGTGAGCGAACACATACCGGCGTTTGCTCACTTCTCGATCCTGTCACGGCACACTGTCGTGACAGGGGAGTGGCTGGATTCCCCCCTCCCCTATCCTCCAGCGCTGACTGGCAGAACGGACGGGGGAGGTGGCGGGTACAGCTGGCTCTCACGCAGCTGGGCGGATCCAGACATAATTGTCGAGATCCGCTTCAGCGTCTCAGTATACCGCGAGCTGTAGCTCGCGGTATACTGAGCTTGGGGTGACGGGACGCCGCTAGTTTGTGTCCTCCCGTTACCCTAAGGAGAACTATGGGGAAAAGCCCTAACCCCATAGTTCTCCTTTAAGCTTTGAAAATGAAAGAGAAGCTGATTGGTTACTATGGGCAACTGCTCCAGACTTGATAAAAATCCCCTCTTGGTATCTATGTGGGTGCTATGGGTAACAAACCATTCCACTCAAATGATTAAACACAGGAAATTGTGTCCTATGAAGAGAATGCACAAATTCGGAATTCAACCACAAAACAGGCCGACTGCCCGACACAGCGGAAAGACTTCTTTAAGATATCCCTGTTCAAAAGAAACCTGATGCCCTCAGCTTACACCAAAACAAAAATAAAACTTCTTTCTTCAGTTTTCCAAATGTGTTTTCACAACATCTGTTATAAAGCAATTAAAATGTAATTGTTAGAATGTGTTAGCTATAAAAATATGTGACGAGGCCCGCTGTGGAAATCTCATGTGGGAGGGCTGGTTAGATTGAGGACAGGCAGAGATGTGGACAAGGTGTGGCTGTACTGCTGGAGCAATGTGTGCCACCAGGCTGTAGATCAGGCTCTATAAGAAGATCATACAGAAAGTGGTACAAAAGGTTTATTATGAATATAACTATTTAAATGATAAATTATGGAACTAAGCCTCTATGATGCTGCCCGGGCCGAAGTGCTGTACACACCAAAAGCCATTTTGCACTTGAACTTCACACAAAAGGTCTGAGCTGCCTATAGATGCTACAACACGGGAGCAGTACACAATTTACAGACCTGCACTGTCCTCTCAGTCACTGTTGCTCCTCTGGCAAGGGTTCTGTCTACGCCACTTGACAGCTCTGAGTTACACAGTGTTAAATCCAGAATCTTGCTCTCCAAGTAATCATTTCATCCCTTACAACTTGCCAGTAATCTATTATCCATCAGGAGAATTAGCATGAAATATTAAGCCAAGCATCAGAGGGGGAAGAGAGAGAAATTATGGAGGTGAGGGGAGGTGGGGGCTGCAGACGAGAGAAAAACAAGAATTTCATCTCAAGACAATGAGGTAATGAGAAGTGATGTGAACAGGAGGGGAGGGGTGGGGGTAGGTAGCATGATCAGAGAGGTGCGAGAAGAACTACAGCTTCATGTCTGCTGAGGAGACAGGACAGGGGAAAAACCAAAACTGGATCATTAAAGGTGTAGAATTACAGTTCAGTACATGACTATGGGTTAGGTTTTTATTATCTTACTTAGGAGGCTGGTGAGCTGGGATATACATCTAGAATGATTTATGTCCTAAAGACATACAGGTAATTAAATCCTGGCTATTAACACGCATTAACAATTTTTGGGGGGTGTTTTATATTTGATTTTTATCCTTTTTATTTAGAACCATTCACATACCCCCTCCAAACCAACTTACAACTTTTTGGGATAGTGTGATAAGTGTTGGCGCCGAGGTTCAGTGGCCCCATCAGGAACTCTTCAAAATATGGGGAAATCCTTTGACAGTTGTCACTAGAAGAAGTTGGGCAATCTCTTCTACATTTCTTCCAAAGACAAGTGTAACATTTTAGATTCCCCCTTCCAGTGTCCATGGTCAACAAGTCAAACAGTAACCTCTCCCCAACAAGGTACAAGAAGATGTTGCCCACCACTTGTTCACCATATGTATACTTTGTCATCCGACAGCCAGCATGGTAAAGTCCCCACCAATTATGCACCTCTAACGCATTTCACCCTAGAGGCTAAGTTGTAGAGCTATCTCTGACTAAGCCTGAAACACATTAGAGGTGGTTGCCTACTAGGAGAGGACTTTATCATGCTGGCTGTTGGATAAGAGAAAGTATATGTATGGTGCACGAGCAGTGTGCGGCATCTTCTTGAACGGTGTTACTTCGAAGCGTGAACAGCTCCTGGCCAGCACCTGGGGTGGACCCGGGTGGCAGAGCTTGATGTGGGATGGATTGGTGAGATTTCCCAACAAGGACACCAAAAGTAAAAAAAAAATAAACCTGACAGATGCTCCATTTTCCCATTTTCCCCTACCCAAAACTCTACACCACATTTAACATTTTGGGCCAGTTATGAGAGGGAACCAGACAACATACCCAGAGTTTAATCTCGTATAAACTTTGAAATAAATCAGTATTTCAGCAATCTGAACTTCCAACTCAACCATGTGAAATATCTAGATCGGGACTACAAACCATAATTCTCCAGGTTGTGTGTACATATAACTGCCTGTCTGACAGCTATGGCTACCATACCAAGAGCAGACCAGATTATGTATCATGACAAACGCCATTCCCTGGTCGACAAGCAGCAGAGCAGCTGATGAACAAGGAAGTCTAAGAAGGTCACACAACTGTATTTAACCACACCACCTTGAAAGATGCATTTGCATCGTTTGGCAGTAAAATGAATACCTCAGGAAACTTCCAGAAAGAAAACATTTCATTACGGACAGCAATTAAATTTGCCAGCTAAAACCACTAAACAAATACAGCGATTACTGCAATTACTCTCCTGACACGCGGCTGACCAACTGGGACAACTGCTGTGTGGGTGTGAAGTTTCTGCCAGCAAACGTGTTTTGCAATAAACTTACGGATAACATGTTCAAACCATTACCATAATTTAATAAAGTGGAGCTGAATTAAGACAGTTGCTATGTTATAGGAAACATATAGAAGGGTTAATTGTGCTTGAACACAGATCTTTTGTCTTGCTTTTCTCTTGAAAAATAGCAGTGCACTTCCTAGTATGTGAGTGTGCCTAGGCACGCCAATGCCAACAGCCTCATGGCTGTGTATCTGCAGCATGAGATCTCAGACACTGCTGCCTTAGCACTTTGGTGATGTCACTACTGTGCTGCTCTCTGTTCTCCTTGCTGGGGGCTAGGAGAATTGCACAGCTTCCAGTTCAGTTCCTCAAACTGTCTTAAGATGGCATGGGATTCAAGTGTGGTCAAACAGACAAAAGAAACTTATCAGGAGAAAGATGTTCCTCCTGATTTTTCCTATGAAATGCATAGGGTTGTGGCTAAGAGAGTCTAAGATCCGCACAGTAATTTAATAAGGCCATTGCAGACCTCTACTGTGAACGGAAAATCGGAGGCAGGTATTTTGCGGCATGACCGAAACATATTACATGGCTGTTCGGGCAACAGACACAGAAAAAGCCACAAGAAAAATGTGACGGAAGCCTATAAATTTAAAGTCAGTCTTTGAAATTGTGCCTGGACCGTGACGCTGGCTGTTTTTAAGTCAGCAGGCCAAAGCTGAACAATGGTTTGTCTCAAAATACGGCTGCGTCTACTGTTATTATTTAATAACGCATGACCACGTTAATGAAAAGTGTTCTTAAAACAAATGGATCCTTTTTGCCCACAGGAACCAATAACACCAAAAAGTAAGTACAATAAAACGAATTGCAAAATCAACATCAAGGCAAAAGAAATTGTGGTCAGGCCCATCATGCATAAGGCAATGCAATTGAACTGGTTTTGGAGGGACTTAAAATGAAAGTACACACGAGTACATGAACACGGCCCAGAGTTCAAGGGAAAATCTCTTTGCAGTTGTTAAAATATTACTGTTCACAAATCAGCTGACAGATTCAAAGCTGTTTATTGTTTTATCTATATGAGGATACCTGGGGATTGCATGCTGCTTTTCAATTACACTTCAGATTCCCAAAGGAGTCATTTCTGCCGTATAGGCGTTTCCTTAGCAGCAAAGCTGATTGCATTTACAAAATGTACAGTGGCCATGAATATGAAACCTGCAATCCGCTGAGGAACTCTAGGGCTGACCGTTCCAAACCTGAATCAAAATTTCAAAGATTTAAATATTTGGCTACTGTAGGAAAGTGGTGTCGTTGCATAAACAGTCTTTCCAACCAACAGGAAGTGCCTGCTATTAACTTCAATCATCACAAAAGTTTCCCTTTGTGTGCCTCACCGATTTAGTTTCACCTCTTTATACCAGGGGCCCTTATTCACAGAGGTCTGGGCTAAGCCCGGGTCAGCTACCATACCCTGGTGCCATGAGGGGACAAATTGCATGCATATGGGTGAGGCTTAAGTCAGAAGTCAGGAAGGTCAAGTCAAGTAGCAAAGAATATCACAGCCAGTTCTGGAAATAATGTAGTGTTGGCACCCAGAAGATAGCTGCTCCAAGTGTATCAGGGCTCTTATTAAGTTTATCAGATAGGAAACCACATAGTGTAGGTGGTAGGTAATGGACCACTTTTAAGGAGGACCTGTACTGTGGAAGCTGTGCCAAAAAAAAGGCAGTCAAAGACAAAAAGGACTAGTCATCTGTATTGCCTATTCCACATTGCTGACTCACCATGCTTTGCTCCACAGTGTGTGTCTGTGTGCAGGTGTCCATGTTGGTAGAGGAGCAGGGCTTTGCCTTCTCACATCAGTGCTGCTCCCTGATGACCAATGAGGTAATATTCAAGAAGCAACAAGGGTGGTAGAAGAAGCCGAGATCCACATAATAACGCAAGCTTCCTTTCTAGAAAGGAGAAAACTGGGTAGCACCACCAAATTACACCGTAAATCTCCTGAGATTAGCGGTCAGAGGCAACAGTGCCTTAGATCAGGGTTGGACAAATCCCAAGACCAGGTAGCCAATACTCTTTAAAAATGACAGCTGGAGCCCAATTTTTTAGGTTTTCCCTAGTCAATAGGGCTCCTATAAAATCCTGCTGGTTCCTGGATTGGACAGACTGGCTCCTGAATTCATTTCGCAAGCAAACCTCATGCCCCCCAGGCCTGAACACTTCCTGTCTGCAAGGGTAGTAGCGCTTTAGACTTCCTTTTCTGTTTTCCTGCTCCTGAATTCCTCTGACCACCCCTGCCTTGCATGATCTCATACTGCAGATATTCAGCTATGAGGCTCAGGCCACGGAGGATTGCCTAGGCACAAGCAGTGTATTGTTAATTTCCAGGAAGAATTCAATTCACAAATGTAGATCTTTCAAGGTACTGCTCAATTAACATCTCTAGATGTTCCTTATAAGATTGCAAATCTACATTTTTGAAGAAGTTCAAATCGCTTTTAAGATTCATTTTACCAAAAAAAAAAAAAAAGGTATATTCCTAATGAAAATAAACTAAAAAACGACACTCTCTATATTTTAGAAAGATTTTAAACTAGCAGCATTATGACTGTCGAAAATAACAAGTACTGAAACACAATTTTGAAATAGATAAAAAGAAAAAAAATAACTCAGTACATCTTTGTGATGCATACACAATTCCCTTTGTTTTGTCCCCTTTGAAGACCACCAATACAATAAAATACCTGATGGTCTCCCATAAACTTCTATTGTGGGCTAAGAGTACACAACAATTTTGTGGGCTGAGTAGTGTCATTCCGGCCTAGTTTCCTTTTGCTAAATAACTCAATCCATCCCACTGTCTTCATCTCCCAGTCATTGACACTAAAGTAGGGTACACACGTAGTGAAGGTCCAGTTAGTTCAATTCAGACGGAGGAAAAAACTAAACGGACACGGATGTCCATACTGCTCCAATCTGTGCACATAGTGGATGCCACCCATGTGACTGGGACCTTATTGACTTGAAGTCCCAATTTAAGACCGGGGAGGTGGAAACTGAGAAAAAACACAGAAGTGTGCAGAGAACACGATATCTCTGAATTTCTGACAACAGGTTTCTCTTGCACTGATAAAACAAATATAACAAAATGCGTTTAATAGTATATTTAATAGACCAAAGTGGAGCAAACATGAGAAGTTAATTGTTCGGGTTTACATAGACTAAGTGAGCCAAAAAAAGACTAAAATGTAAAAGAGCTTAACCTTCATTTTTTCTATTTCTGTTAATGACTGAAGCACTTTTTACATTTTTGCTGTGCGATTCTTCCACAGCAGTAATATGCTTTCTTACTAAGTGAACCCACACATTATATATTGGTTTTTAGAGGGCAGATAGGGCTATATATTTATATCACATATGTTTACCCAACGCCTCACTTACTATAAAGAAAATATAAACAAAATGAGGAAAAAAACAAAGAAAACATTTTTTCCCCCGTTTTGATTATTTTTTAGAAAAATAGCACAGCTTAAAAAATTCCATTAAAATCAATTCATGTATTTGTCCTTTATTTGGAAACACCTCACATGCCTAGGATTTCACACTTTTTTTGTACTTCAGCCTAAAACTGAAAGTTTAACATTTTAAATAGTTTTCTCTAAAAGCAAACAGTGGTCACCAGGATAGACAGGTGTCATACAATGTCACGGTCACAAAATGTCATACTTAGTGACAGCAACATACTTTGAACATTGCCATCATAAGAGGGGTTACATTTTAAAACACCTAACCCCTTAGGGTGAAAAACAAATCTGCAGCTCAGCTGCAGATTTTCATTGTGAGGGGTTAATTTTTATAATGATAGTATAAAAATATATTTAAATATATCATTTTTATTTTTTACATTTATTTTTACACACAATTTAACTTCTCTCACGGTCAGTTATTGCTGACAGGGAAAGAGGGGGGGACGACATGACAAGCCAGTGCTTGTCAATTATATCAAGCAGTCATTGAGAATGGATGTTACGATGACTGCTTGATAATTTAAATGCATTTTTGGTTATTATTAGGTTGCCCCAAACTCAGGGACAGCCAATAATAACCTTAGCGACCCTGAACCTGACATGCACTGCAGTATGTCAGGAACAGATGTCACTAAGGACTTCTGATCGTTGTGGCTAGTTGCCACAACGATCAGAAGCCTAAAACAGGCAGCTTTCAGCTTTTGCTGAATGTTTCCATGCTGAAGCAAAAAATGTGTTAATCCCGATGTGTTAGCTGCCTAATAGTGATAGGAAGTGCAGTTCACACCGCACTCCTTTCACTGTCAGACACCCAATTGTTTTCAGTGTCTGAAACTGCTTTATTCTTTTATTAATGGATGCCTTGTTAGTTAGGCATTCACTAATGAACGGTAACCGCTGAGTTCGGTGGTTACCAGAATTCTGGCGCAATGAAAAGCTGCGCACACAGTGTACGTGCACAGTCATTTGGGCACTTAGTGACGTGGACATACAGTGTACGTCTCCTGTTGCTAAGGAGTTAAAGAAAAGCAAAGTGCTTTCCTGAAACAGGTATAAAAAAAAAACCACAATGCCAACTTTTCGTGAACAATTGCTCTAGATTTCCATTCTATAAAACACTCCTGTTTGCATCAACACCACGTCTTTAAAATGTGTTGCCTATAAAACAGTTGTTTCAGCAATTGCGGCTTGGTGCATCAATTTGTTACATCTTCTGTAGAACAAAAAACGCGCGTTGATACCCCGCCTCACTAAAAAGGGGCCCAAAATTGTTTGTGTGTAAAGTCGAACTGGATTTTGGAGTGGAGACTGAGTGGCCGAGGTGTAAGCGACTGCGATCAAAAGCCTTCCCAAAAATAACAAAACACATTAATCATCAGATCATCGGACACAGAGCCAGTGTTGGGGGTGCAGGGGGGGGTCTGCGTGGAAAGCTGAAAGGAAAGGAGTGCTGATTTGCCAGAGACATAAAAAATGTGCAAGACGAAAATAAATGTGTAAAACAGGAGTGCGCTAATAGATTCCAGCTGGGCCGGATTGTGTGCAACGGGCTCGGATTTCACACCGTTTTATGAAAAGTTTAATGTTCCGCCTCTCCCCTGGGCTCGCTGCCCTTGGAGTTAAACGCCATAACTGCATTCTCGCCGATCAGGCCTCAGAAAAAAATGTACATGATTTAGCACGGATCAAGGCTTGGGATCATGTGGACAACCTTTACAATGCATAGGGAGGATGCGTAGACGAGAGAGCCAGACTAGGACCTGCTGTCCTATTCTAATCTACAATGCAGCTATAAGGAGCTAGGGAACCTGTCGTCAGTCCCAATACCTACAAGAACTGAGGGGAAAGCTGCTGTCCTATTCTTATCTACAATGCAGCTATAAGGTGCTAGGGAACCTTTCATCCATCCCAATATCTACAAGAACCGAGGGGAAGCTTTAGGCCTTGTTCACACCAAATGCAGACCAGATCCGGTCAGGTTTCTGCACACGCAGTGTAGTGGGTTGTGCCGCGTTTTGGATGCGTTTAGGGCCGGTTTTGGTAAAAAAAAATAAAAATTTAAGTTTAACATGGACTTTCAGGCACTTGCATGCCTTTTTGCGTTTTAGATGCGTTTTTGATGCGTTCCAGACCAGATCCAGAGCAGTTAAAATAGGGCTTGCCGCATTTTTTTCATCCGGTCTGGATCTGCACGCTGCGATGTGAACTGGAGGTCAAAATACCATAGGAATACATTGGACGCAGTTTTGATCCGGTCTGCACCTGCTCTGGTCCGGATCTGCTCCGCGCTTGGTGTGAACAAGCCTTTAGGCTGCGTTCACACCTAAACAGCATTCTTGCACATTTCTACGTGCAGTTTTGATGCACACGTTTTTGTGAGCAGAGTGGAGCTCACTGATGTTGAGCAAACGCACGTAAAACGTGCGCAAAAACACAGCAAACGCGAGTTTTCAAACATTTCCTATTGAGGGCCAGAACGAGCTGTAATTTGCCAAAAAAAAAAAAAAAGCTACTTTTTCCAGCGACAGGCGTTTTGCTTATTGTGACAAAACGCTCAGATGTGAACAGGGCCATAGAAATACTGGGATTTTTTTGAGCATTTTTTAGGGCAGAAAAAGGAATACAAAACGCTCAGTTTGAACCCGGCCTAATATGCATGTCAATCATAAAAATGTACTTCTCTTATTTCACCTCTTTTGGTCTGTTAAATATATCACTGAAAGCATTTCTGTTTGACAAATCCGTTCTGTCCAAAACAAGTGAGCTCATCGATTGCTGTACACTCTGCCTGTGCTGCATGGTTATCAGCTGTCTGTTCTCTCTATGGACTACAGAACACCTCTCCATATGTTATAAAGAAAAGGAGAGGGGAAGTACCCTGTCGTCATCTCTCAGGGTGAGTGTGGCAGGTAGAAATGTCCTCACACAAAGTCTAAGGCAAGACCCAATACAACCATCTGATGTCTTTAAACCCAGCTTTATTCATAAACAGGAATGCTTAGCTCACACGGGTGTTCCTGCAAGATGGCAGATTGTCTTTATCTGGCTGTGGCTTTATTCAGCTGTGCTGAAACTACAAAATCCCATCATGCATCTGGGAGTCATGCCTGTGGCTGTTAAGTCTTGCAATGCATTGTGGGACCTGTAGTTCCACAACAGTTGCAGTCCCAAGGTTGTCTAGCCCCAGGCTTACTGCTTTTCCCTGATTCAAGGAGGAAATACACATATCCTCTGCAACAGGACTAAGTGAAAGGATGCCGAGGCTTTTCACATTACATTTAAACAGCCCATTTGTTGTAGGGGGCGTGGCTATCAGGATTCCCAAGCCTGTAAGCTAGTCTATCAGCAAACATCAGTAGGCCACACCTACTCCTGTCTTCTGGATTGACAGCACTGCATTTGTTGCTGAAACCCTCCCAATGTGAGCTGCAGTGTCTGGGAGGGGGAGTATGTGAGACACAAATGGAGGATTTGGCTCAGTCAGGGAAAGCAAAGACATTTTGTTTACTTTGATCTTGTGCATCACAAAATAACTGGTTTTGGTATTTGCCTAAACTGTCATAAAGGAGCAAAATTACAGACTCGCATGAGGAATGAGGAACCATAACTGCTGAGCAGGAGTACACCCTACATATACAATAAGCAAATATGACTACTTCATGCCATGCTTCAGAAGATTTCAGATGGTGAGGGGCATCACTAAACCCAGGGGAGTCTTAGGACAACATTGTTGGACCGCTGCATCTGGTTAAATGTCCCAAAGTTCTTCAAAGTTCTGTTCTGGGACACCCTGGAACTAATCAAACTCAGTGCTGCACGGATGTGCAGTTCAGGTGTGCGTATGACGGCGTACAGCCATGTTCCCCCGTAGGGAAGAACAGGATGCTACACGCAGCACCTGTCCCTCCCAGGAACGGCCTGATCTGGGCGTGCACGCCCCGAATCAGCGCAGTGCGAATGAGGCCTTACAGTTCAGAGAATGTTTTCCTGCACCATTATGAATGGCCGGAGTTAAACTTTCACCAGCTGCAATGATTGAAGACATACAATAGTAAATAAGTATTGTTAAAAAAAAAACAAATACATTTTACTATTGGTATGTTGTGTCCCCAAAGTGCTCTATTACATTTTACAATTTAGGAAATGCACTTAGCATTATTAGTAATGTGACCCCCTTGCTGACTTATCCTACCCAGTTTGGCACGCAGATTCATTTGCGTTTTACAAGTCTATTTTAGAGTGCATGTAGACACCACTTAGGCTACAGGTTGTGTTCCTTGAATACCCATTTGGGTTGCATCTGTGCAGTTGACACTCCCCTGAAAAAGGGGGAGGACTACTAAACACTAGGCACACTGCTACAGAGCGCGCTAATTTAGAACAATTAAAATGCACTACAGGTTAGATTTGGAAAACTGATTCTTATAGCCCATTGTACAAATGTAACATGGACGTGTCCTTTAAGATTTGAACAAACACTGGTACTGCTACCACTCAGATTTATTAAAGGTATCACAGGCGAATTACTGAATTTGAGCTATTAGTGCATTAGAATAAAGCAATATAGGTTACGGCTGTGTAAACAGTATTCCACCTAAGATGCTCATGACTTAATTGCTGTGAGGTTGGCTGATTATGAGAACAAGCAACGAGCGAGACTGGGCACAGTGCGCACTCTGATAATTATCTGTGTGGCAGGCAGGATTTATGGCGCTGCATGATGTATTCTCCGTCCTTTTCCCCCGGCAGAGGTGAAGGGCAATCTATAAAAGCTGTCATTAATGCTGAGCCAAAACCTGTTATGACTTTTTTTCTCCAATACCATATAAGATGTGCTCCTCTTGCCCATAACCATATCCTGGGCTGCTCACATACAAGAAATCAGAAATTTTGGATAGGGGCACTGTCCACTTGTTTAAAAAAAAAAAGCCTGCGCTGAGGCTGCCGAACTCTCTGAAATTGCTTGTTGCCCAATTATTGTCTTACTGATCCAATTCAGTACTTTCTAAATCTCTAAGCATAAGTGTGCAGAGCAGTGAAGTTATGCCTTCACGGGTTGCATACTTCTTCTTGACCAGGAAATCATAGCACTGAAACCGGAGGTTTGGCATGCCTGTCCAGCAATAAGCAATTTCAGAAGGTGGTCAGCAAATGAAGTAGAGCTGCCGCTAACGATTATTTTCAAACTCGATTAGTTAGCCGATTATTAAGTTCGATTAATCGGATAAAAAATAAAATACATTTTTAAAAATGGCTCTTAGCTGGTGGCATTCTGCATTGCGCTGTATATTGTACTATTGGTAGGTTTTGTAGTCCTGTATAGCTGGTGGTATTCTGCATTGCGCTGCATAATGTAGTATTGCTGGGTGTTGTAGTCCTCTATAGCGAGTGGTATTCGGCATTGCACCACTGTATAATGTACTATTGCTGGGATTTGTTGTACACCTCTGTAGCTGGTGGTATTTCACATTGCGCTGCATAATGTATTATTCCTTGATTTGTAGTCCTCTATACTGCGCAATGCAGAATACCACCAGCTATAGAGGAATACAACAAATCCTAGCAATACATTATACAAACAGTGTATAATGTATTGCTGGGATTTGTATTCCTATATATAATATACAGCACAATGTACCATCAGCTATAGAGGAATACAAATCCCAGCAATACATTATAGAGCACCATGTGTGGGAAAGTGCAGGCTTACCTGAGCAGTCTTCCAGCAACTTGTTTCTGAGATCGGCCTGTCTATCGGCGGCTGTCATCCGCCCATACCTGCTCCTCCTTACTTCTCCCCGCGTCCTGTTGCCGATCGTGGATTTAGGCTGGCGGTGAGCGTGGGCAGGCGGATCTGGCAGCGGCGAGCGTGAGGTGGGGAGGTGGTGTGGCGCGCAGCGTATGGGGAGCCGTGAACAGGGCCAACCAATAGGAAGCCGATTAATCGATGATTGAAAAAGTCAACAACTTTTTCAATCATCGATTATAATCGATTATGTCAATTAGTTGTTGCAGCCCTAAAATGAAGCCTACATATTTCTTAGTGTCGTTTGCTGTTAAAGTTGCAGGCCCCAGGACTGTCATTTTGTTACTGGCTGCACTGCCAAGCGAGTCACTCCCATGGAACATTCATGCAGTCAGTGAAGTGGGAGAAGTCTGAAATCTAGTCCAGTAATTCACTTGGCTGTGAAAACCAGGATCTGGGTGATATTGTAAACCTGGAAATGTGCACCCTTAAAGTCTAACACCCAACAATGTTTTAATTTTTGGTTTTATATAGAGTGATGAAGAATAACATTTTCTTTCAGGTTTTTATATCAGTCTTTGGCCCCTTTGGGGTGATTTTTCCCTCACTTTTTGTCCTTATGACCCCTCTACAAGAAATGGGTGGAGCAGCCGTCACAAGTACATGAGATATGGACAGCAATATAAAAAAAAAAACTCTACTAAACATGAATTCTGTCTCTTCATTGAAGAGATTTCCTATTACTTCCTGTCCTGACAGGAAGTGAGGGGAAATCTTCCAAATAGATTAAAAATCTTCACTGCTCTATCCAAGATTTAAAAAAAATCTACCATTTATCGCAATCATTGTACCATACTTTTGGTTGTAATAAAAATCCTTATATTCTATTCAGTTGCACATTTAGCCATTTCGTTGCCCCTTTATGGCAGAATCGTTGGCTGTATACAGGGTCACAACTACTCTCCAGGCACAAAGGAATTTGCACCTCCACTTTACCAGCAGTATTAGATTATAACACTTACACATTTCAGGGCATTGGGGATCTTTTTTCCTTATCCCAGTAAAACTATGTACATCCACCAGCTCCCTTTTTTACTGGCACTGAAAGGAGCAGGGCAGATGTCTGCACAATGAGATGTTGAGATCTTGGAATCTGCCCACTGTACTCGTATGCTTGTATGTGCATTATTTTATTTGTACTTATTTATTAAAACTATTAGCTGCAAAAGCAGGTACGCTCTGTTCTTTTGTTGCTTTAGCACATTTCTTCACCGTCAAGAGATACAATAAGATGCCAGCAATTTGTAGGCTAAATGTTTCCCTGATGAGCGCGTTCCTTTGTTTCTTTTTATTTCCTCACATTAAAAAACCTCCTCATAATCACAGAGCTAAATGCACCATGTATAGGAGCGATTTTATTCCCTCCACCATATAGCTAACAACACTGCAGGTTCTGTGCCACTGCCCCACACACTGCCTGATCCTAGGACCACAGCATGTCTGCATTTTACCAATAACATCCATTTATACAGTTGGGTGAATGTGAGAGATTCAAATCCATGGAAAAAATTCAACCAGAACCCACCTTTTTCAATGTTCCAGCCCGCGTGCCCACAAAGACCACGGAATACCCATCGTAACTGTAAGCCGCCACACTAGCCATGCCATCGGTCTTCTCTTCAAACAGGGGGAGGCCCTCAATCACCTTCAGGCCACCAATGGGCTGATTCAGAGCCAGGCCGCAGAATAATTCATTAATATGGATAGGCTGAAAGAGAAAAGAGACATTAGATTGACCACCTCAGACAGCAGGAGATTGTCTCCAAGGTATGTGCATGTTACTGCTAACACAACTACTGTGGTTTTAATAAAATAGTCCTACTACTTCCCTTTGCTGGCCAGCAGGCTTCAGTGCTGGAGAATTTGGTGTCAAGATATTACCATGAAATCCCCCACCTATCTGCTCCTTCCTTTGCTTGGTGTAAACTGACCTATGCTGAGGCATGGTGACCCACACATACCTTGAGGCCTTTGCTTTGTAGGAAATGGCAAAGTGGCTGCCATGTTCACTGCAGTGTGCAGCAAACGCCTCCCTGGGTCCGGTTTGTCTCTATCATCCAGGGACAAAATTACACAAGTGATTTTAATCTTTTGCTTCTAGAGATTGAATCACTTGCTGGCAGCCACATCATTAGGCTGGAACTTACAAGAGCTTTTTAGTAGATCAGCTGTGCTATATAAAAATCAATAGAAGTAACAAATGGATTACTGAACAGATGGAACCAATGGCTCCTTAAGGAGTAAGCTACACAAATAGCATGTTGTACCAACAATTGCACAAAATTGAAGCATTGTTCTATCAAGACTCAGTCCCGTGATTCGACTACATTCTACTTGCGTAGCTTGTTATAAGGAGCGATTTGTTCTGTTAAGTGATTGGCTGCTGCGCCTAGCGTACACTCCTAGTAGCACATTTGGAAGCATAGTCTAAATCCCATTATTCGTGTACACTTACACTTCAGGCATCATTGCACCCATTAGGACAAAGGCAGCAAAAACAGCTATGACTAGACAGAAGAGTGTCCTTCCCAAACAGCCAGCAGAGATTTTATTTCATCAGTTTACCTGGTATAGGCACTTTCTGCAACGCTTTACAAGACAAAAATAAAAAAAACACAGGCCCCTTCCCCTCAGTCCCTGCACCCCCATAGGAGCATGTACCATCCAGCTTACCTCCGCCACAGTGTACACCAACGCACTCATACAGCACTCATAAGCACCCATACAATTCACAGAGAAGCCAAATAAAAAACACTACATTTTTTTTTTTTTTTTTTAATAGAGTTTTTCCACAGGTATACATAAAAAATGTGTCATGTTAAAATTCTTGGCTTTATGTATAATTTGCAATTATAGATGTACAAAGAGGCGGATATAACAGACTCCTCCATCCATGCTAATCTCCTGGTGTGAGGTTTGTTGCAAGCACCCGTCAGTGCATCCGTGGTGGATGACGTCATCACACAGATAATGCAGCAGAGAGAGGGGGGGGAAAAAAAATTGTGACAGCACTGTGCCAAATTGGCATGGCAGCATAGAACATTGCCACCCTGAAAAGGAAGGTAGGTCTGAAAAGAGAGTCTGGCAGGATCAACAGGACCATTTACCAGTAAATGAAAAGAAAAATTAGAAAGCACTTTACAGCCTAAGCCCTCGTTTACACCTAGGCGTATTGCATATGCGCGACCGTCGCGCGTTTTTACCGCGATTCGCGGTAAAAAAGTTGCGACCGTCGCGCGTTTCCGAAGGCTACTTGGCTGTATCCCAATGGAAAACGCCCTACAAAACGGCCCAAAGTAGTACCTGGACCTTTCCAGGCGTGGGCTGTTTTGTAGGGCGTTAGGGACGGGCGGAAATACGGCAAGGTGGGAACGAGACCATTGCCTACAATGCAATTTATATTTTTGACCGTTTTGTAGAGCGTTCGTCCAGGTGTGAACGAGGGCTTAAGGTGACGTGCTTTCTTCTTCACTCCATGATTTCATATTTGCCTGTGCATATGCTTTAAGGCCTCCTCTCTCAACCTTTTCACCACAGACCAGTAAGTTGTAGAAAGTGTTAAATAGAATGGAATGGCATTACTAGAGAGTATGACACCCAGAGAGGATTATTTTACAACACTCCCCTGCTCTATACAGCAATGGTAATTAAATGAAACAAAATATGAAAATTGTACTGTCCCCTTACATTGGTGGTCCAGGGAAAAGTGTCCCCTTACATTGGTGGTCCAGGGAAAAGTGTCCCCTTACATTGGTGGTCCAGGGAAAAGTGTCCCCTTACATTGGTGGTCCAGGGAAAAGTCTCCCCTTACATTGGTGGTCCAGGGAAAAGTCTCCCCTTACATTGGTGGTCCAGGGAAAAGCCTCCCCTTACATTGGTGGTCCAGGGAAAAACCTCCCCTTACATTGGTGGTCCAGGGAAAAGCCTCCCCTTACATTGGTGGTCCAGGGAAAAGTGTCCCCTTACATTGGTGGTCCAGGGAAAAGCCTCCCCTTATATTGGTGGTCCAGGGAAAAGCCTCCCCTTATA
The DNA here is from genome assembly GCF_000935625.1 of Nanorana parkeri. Taxonomy (NCBI): domain Eukaryota; kingdom Metazoa; phylum Chordata; class Amphibia; order Anura; family Dicroglossidae; genus Nanorana; species Nanorana parkeri. Next base: position 314,446 of record NW_017306648.1, on the reverse strand, counting down.
TTGGTGGTCAAGGGAAACATTTCCCCTCACATCAGCGATCAGTGTAAAAGTGACCACTTATATTAGATATCAAATAGTCCTTCGCCATTGGTGGTCATTGTAGGTGAGAGATAAGTCTGCCAACTGCTCAAGGAATCCCTAGCAACTTCTGCAGGAATCCAAGTTGTCCTGCAGATAAGACCTTAGGAAACCAGAACCAGTCACAGGAAAGGAAACCGATACATAATACATCCCTGCAATGAAAAAGGTGAAAGACAATGTAGAGCGGGGCATTGCACATTCTTAAACTAGAACTCAGAACTTACACTACCATATGAGGTAAAAGCAGACAAAAAAAAGTGTTCTAGAAAAAGAAAAAACAATAAGTGCACCTTGCCTGAGCAAACAACAGATCCCTTAGTAACATTTCTTGCCCCCGAGACTGGCATGCATAAGGAAGATCAGACGTGGGATTGGCATGCTCTGTCATGGCTCACTGCCAGGCCATAACAGCTATGCTGAATGTGTTATGTGTTAGCACAGGTGCAAATGCACAACATGCAGGGGGTAAAAAGAAAAAAAATACAGTCAGCGGGATGGGTGTGCTGACTGATTCCCTGCCGCACGCACCAATTGAGGGTGAAACTACACAGATGTAAAACCGTACTGACACCATCTGTTGTTCCACAATGTCGGTTTTGAAAATTGAGCTGCGACATCAGGTAAACCCCAATCAATAGGAGTGTGTGTATATGTATGTATATGTGTGTATGCATGTATGTATGTATTGCTTCTGACCTGAAGGAGAGGTTCACTCTCAAAAGCTTTCTGTGTCCTCAATCTTTTTCTATTTTAAAAAGGGAAATATCAGGGGTCTGTTTAGACCAACAATATTTCCCCAAAGTCCTTAAAAGTAAAAAATAAAATATAAAAAAAAAATGTCAAAGTTTATAAAAAATAAATAAAATATATTTTTTTTAAATTTGGAAAAAAAAGTTAAAATAAAAAAAGAACATTTTCGTTTCGGCCTGACATTTTTTTAAATTTTAATTTCGGTGCACCTCTAGTAAATACACCTCTGCACATTCCATGCATTTCCACTGACATCAACACCAGCTACAAGGCAATTGCATAGGACAGGCAGTGTTTAGAAATATATAATACAAGTAGACCTGGGCACCGTCCCTTCATCTCCCTACACAACTTCAGCTGCCAACAACTCTAGATCTGTTCTTTGTTTGGCCATGTAGTCTCCACCAAAATAATCCCAATGATTTTTGTTTTTATCTTGTAATAAAAAGTTGCTTCAGGTTTGCAGCATTTTACATTATGATGGAAATCTATTATGTTAAAGTAAGAAAGACAAAGAATTGCTGACACTTGCCAGAAATGTGGGTAGACTTCAAGGCCCGTACTGGCCAGAAGAGAAATTATGAAGTCACAGCAGCTCACATTAGTTCATCGTGGTTTTATAAGAGTGTAACGGTAATATATCAGCATCAAGGAACATTTTGGGGCCTTCTAAATACATTTTGCATTATCCAAAAATAAAAAAAGATTTTTCCTAACAGAAGACAATTCTTTCTTGCAGGACAATGACACTTTAACTGCACTTGCACATTAATCAGCAGCGTTCTCTGCATTACGCCCATGTAATTGAGGTTCTACACTTAATCGCTAACAGACTGTGAACTAGCCTTTACCTCCTCTTTACAAAAAGAAGTACATGGTATGGAGAGTATGTGCTACACAAAGGCATGACGGTTTTGTGAGAGAGCCCTGTACTTAGGCAACCAAATCACTAGGAATGTGTAGAAGCCATTGTGGGAAATGACCTTTCCTTTGGGCCCTTTTGATGGGAGGGACTTTCTTTAGGATGTCTGCAATCAAAATCTTCTGCAGGTTTAACCCTTCTCAAAAGGGTCCCGTATATAGGATGCCATTTTTACCTTTCTTTTTAAAATTGCTAGACGCCTGGCTGCCATGCTTTTTCACTGGCGTTAGCACTTTCTGCCATACTGACCTAGGACATGTACGCAGATCAGAAATGTCATCCTAATCCTGACTTCAGGCTCTGCTTTGCTCTCTCTACTCTGACAAACAACCACATCACTCCCCTCAATTTACCCAACGCTGGTCTGGCATGAATCTTGGCTGGGAAACATCAGGAGGGGCATATCTTGTAAGGTAGTGGTCTTCCATCAGCAGGATGATGTGGCAGTTACTGACATTTACCGCATGTACATAGATACATACTGCATGCATACCGCGCACGCATGCAGTAGCGGCATCATTTTGGGTTGTCTCAATGCTGTCTCATAACCCATTTATGCTGCTGCCCGTTTCCCCCAACTGTGCATTCATGATAGAGAAGCAGATTGTGAAGTTGTTACTGCGTACAGGCAGATCATCAGTTTCGTATTGCCGACTGGAATTTAACGTGTGGCCTTGCACCATGGGTCCCCCTCAACCAGTGACGACAGCAATAGGTCCTGTGCATGTGCAGTGTGTTGCCTCCCACGCTCCCAATGTTTTCACCAATATGGCTTCAAGATCCCATGCATGCACGGTAGTGGCAGTAGACTTCCACACATGCACAGGATCTTGCCGCCATATTATTCACTTCCAATAAAAAGTCGACAGTTGTCTGTGAAGCTGTAAGCAAACTCCTGTTTGTGTACAAGCTCACCCTGCTGCCAATGTATGACACACATCGGAGGCGGTGATAGGGTTAAGGTGAACCTGGGCCCAGACTGTGCACACTAAAGTATGAACATGTTCTGAACAAGCAGTAGAGGCACATTAAAACAATCCCTCATTCATCTCTGTATCTACAAGCACTGTGGAGCAAATTAACTTTCAAATATCACAACACAGAAGTAAATGTAAGCTTCTAATAAAGTGCAAAAGCCTCCTACAGAATTTGAGCGAGAGATTTACTCTCACTTACTATTTGACGGGTGCCAGACTGAAAAGGAAACACGGGAAAACCCCGGCCCGGAACAGGAAGTGAGGCGACATCCTCAGTCAGTAAAAAGTCACTCGCACTCCGATATTCTTCAGTTAATAGTTTTTTTTGGGACACAGCACAAGGGTTAGAACCTCTGTTGGGTTTAAGTGCTTGCTATGTTACCATGGAAGAGATTTCTCTAGAGATTTTTCCAGTCAATCTATTTATTGACTAAATGGTGCAGCATTTCCATGCAACGTTTCGGAACCATAAGGTCCCTTCATCAGGCAAACAGAAAGGGCCTTACAGTTCCGAAACGTTGCATGGAAATGCTGCACCATTTAGTCAATAGATTGACTGGACGTTATATTGGAGTGTGAGTGACTTTTTACTGATCTCAAGTTATCTGCAGAGGCATCTGCTGTCGCACCGCACTCACCCTGCAAGCTGGGTCTTGGATCAGGTGTGCGATGGGTTATCTTGGATTTCTAATCCCCACTTAAAGGACACAGACAAAAAACTAAACACAAAGCAAGAGTCTGAGAACCTTGAGGGAGGATTTTATTGACTTGTGTCCCCCACTGGGGAGATCTCCCCTTCACTTCCTGTCTAGGTGACAAGTATTAGACACAGCAGGAAGAGAAAGCAAGTGAGAAATCTCTTCCATGGTAACATAGCAAGCACTTAAACCCAACAGAGGTTCTAACCCTTGTGCTGTGTCCCAAAAAAAACTATCAACTGGAGTTTGACTTTCTCACTAGAGGGCTGCTTTAAAGAAATTGGCACAATCCTGAGGCTGAATAACCAGGCTGCCACGTCGACAGCAAGACTGTTCTGGGACACCCAGTGAAATGTCACATCTGCGGCTACTGTGCCACAAATAACAGGGTGTCGCTGTAGCTGTGCAGCCTTTGAAGTGGCTTCTCAGGGAAACCACATTGTATTTAGAGCAGCGCTGTCTGCCGTCTCCATCCCTGCCAGAAGTGTGCGAGCATGAAGAATGCTGAAATGAACAGCACGTGAGGCCACATTGCAGACGGAAAGACGAGAGCGAAAACTGGGACGAACACATGCAGGAATCGAGTCTGGGGCACGACGGAAAAAATTAAGGAGCGGCGCACGCTTAATGAAAATAGTTCAGACTTAATTACATTTACATAATGCCTGCTTTCTCCAGACCTCCCACTTCATGGGCTTATTTGCAGCCTTCTGTTTTTTCCCCCTCACAAAACAAACGGCAGTCTGGAGCAGCCGTTGTGCGCAATTTAAAAATGTGCAGATTGCTACGACTAATGATCATGCATCTGGATGCAGAAGGGAAAGCACAGTTCCAGCTATCTTTGCGGAAAAGAGCTTTACAAACATAACAAATATCTTCTATCGTATATCTTTTTCACATTTTATTCACGCCTACCCGATTCTCACGAAGCAAAATGCAGACTCTGCATTATCAGCCATTTTAGGCTACCGGAGGCTAAGCGGAGAGTTCTAGGAATGACATAGGCTGCGTTTTGTAAATCTCAGGTATGGCCAGTTATGATGAGCTCATGCACATCCCTCCTTGCATGTGAGAATGTTTAAGGTGAACTGAGGGGAAGTTTTCTTTCACTTCCAAATCCCAGGTGATAAGCAGGGTCACCAGAAGGAGTGTTTCCATTGCAAGACTTCCCCATCTATTCCTGTTGTGAGGACAATCCAAAATGTGTGCTTTTTTTCACATTCAGTGATACAGTTGTCAGGACACATAGAAAAGGGAAAATCTCAGGGACACATAATAAAAAAAAACTTGACAGGGGTTCGAATCCCTCCCCACTGTAAAGTTGTGCCTTCAGTTGTACTGAAATTTTATTCTGTCAACACTTTCAACCCCGCAGTTGTAAATAGCCTTTCACATGAGCGGTCTGTTTTTCATATCAGGCGGACCCAATAGAATGCCTAATACGTCTGTTTACACCCAGTTATCCCCGCCTCCAGCCAGGCTGGGAAAAACAGAGCAGAAATCCGTTTTGATGGACCTGATCGTGCTGGATCTGATGTAGACTGAAACATGTCCATTTACATCCGATTCCCCATTGACAGACATGTCTGGACAGACTGATGTCTAAGGCTGCAACCAACTAATCGATAATGAAAATAGTTGGCAACTATTCTCATTATCGATTAGTTGGTTGGATCCCCTAGCTCTCTCCTCCACGCTGGGAGTCTGTTTCATCGACTCTGTCCCCTCCGAACAGAGGGCACATTAAGCAGTGGGCGGTTGCAATAGCCAGCCTGCTATAGACTATTGCAATTTGAGATGGCCAATAGCAGGCTGGCTATTGCACTAGCCCAATACCTGCTGTATTTACATTCAGCTGCCGTCTGTGGAATCTTGCCACTGGCAGCTGTCATTCCCTGGTTGAAGCTATTCAAGCGCCATGTGCTTACAATACAATTATTAATTTCAATGGCAACCCAAATGCGCCTCACACCCACAGTGTGATCCCCTGCACTGGAACGCGCGGTACCACAATGCCATGCGTTCCAGTGCAGTGTGATTGCTAAAAATTGTGAATGCAGTTTTATACTGAAGTAAACTTTAGGTTTGTAACACTCCATTGGTGTATTTGATTTTAAATTAAGTATTGAATCTAATTTTTTGCATCCGATTAATCGAAAAAATAATCAGCCAACGAATCGATTATGGAAATCATTAGTTGCAGCCCTACTTATGTCACAACATTGTATCAGGAGGCATGCATCTCATGCTCGTTATGTGTAATCTGTTTCATTAACATTTTACAAAGACATTGAGGACATCTCAGTTTGGAAAGGCCAACGAGAACATTGAGGGATTATACACTTATCATGCATGTACACTCCATGTGCTGCATATATTGTTTATTTATTGTGTATATAGTGTGATAAAATGTTATGTCAACATGAGCGAATGTCCTTTTGGAACTACAATTAAAGCCCAATATATATTTGTGTGAGTAATTTGTATATTCCATCCAATCCCAAACATCAGTTGTGACATTATGGGAGTCTAAAGATTCCCATGTGTATTAGGCCATTCTGGTTATTATAGGGAGGAATAGGTGTAAGAACAACAAGATATATTAAGAGGCACTCGATAGAAAAGAAAAGACGGCAGAAGAGAGGAAGAAAAAAAAAAAGAAGAGGGGGATGAGGGGTGTTAATAAACTATGACAGAAATGACATTTTTGGACAATGAATATTCAGAGGATTTAAACTGTATCCCAGAGATCCAGGATTGTCTGGTCCATTCCTACATCTCTCTCCCAGGAGATCAACGTTTCCATTTTATACATTAGATTTAACTTGCATGTCTACATTGCCAGAGATGGAATCTTGGTCATTTTCCAGTATCACAGAATGGGCATTCTAGCGTGTCTCATCATCATTTCATCACTATTACATCGAAGCATATTGAGTTATTCCAATTAGACTTTATATGACCCCCATACTTGAGAATTTTACTCAATTAAACCTTAACTTGTAGTTAACTTGTACTCATACATGTGCTGATAATCTTCAAGAAAATGTTATTTTGGATCTAATATGTTGCTTATCAAAGTGGATATGCAGATCCCCTAACTCTCCATCACCTGCTTGAAAGTACTTCCTGCATGATGGAAAATCTGATGGCACAATTACCACATTTGTATGGAATGCTCCAGTTCAGCAGAGGCCCAACAACTAGTTTTGAGATTTGGCGGTGTAATATCTACTAACAATTTGACAGCCTGATGTGTTTGGAGATTGTATTGTGTGGAGCAGGTCACACAGTGTCGGTCAATGCTGAGTCTAGCCAATCTGGGTGACTGGTGCGTGTACTGCCTCAGTGGGAAAGAGCGGGTTACACGGGACACATTGGCTCCAATCCTATTAATCTTGTTTAAGTGGATGCAGCACTATTTGCCTTTCTTAGTTCCGAGCAGAGTGCGAGTGACAAGCCAAAACCATACAAAAGGAATTTAATTAGCTCACAGAGCGCCAAACGGAGCAAGTTCCACTACGAGAAAAATCAATTTTTAATAATGTTATACATTAAGCAACAAATCTTCACATGTGCCTTTCACACTCCCTCTATGCTTTGCTCTGCTCTCGTCCAAACATGGTGGACAGATGGGCACAAGCCCAGCAAACAAAGGAAACCGATGGACGGTGCAAGGCAACAGCTGAAATCGAGAGGGGCAGAAGATCAGAGGTTACTTTGACCCTATCCTGTGGAATTTAAGACTTCACTCATGCTATATGTTCTCTTGAAAAGCTTACCTTCAATCTAAAAGAATATATGCCACAGAATAACTCAAGCTCTCACTGAAAAAACACTGCATTATGGAAGCCTGTTGTTCCTTTAATGTTTTACGGTATAGTTAAAAGAATTTCCATAACTTTCAAAGAGTATGCTTACAGTATACACCAAAATGTAAAAGTTAAAAAAAAAAAAACAATCCACAATAGTATCTAACAATTCTTACCGTGCTGATACAGTTGAGCTCCTTATTAAGTAACCAAGGCAGCGATAGCTTCCCTTCTCCACGGTAGCAAGACTGTATCCTTTCCTTGATGCGTTTGTTGATCTGGCTGAGGGTGAAGAGGCACAGAACGGACTCTCGAGGAGGGTTGGACCTATTCTTCTGCCCCTGAGAGAAAACAGTGAACAGAACATCTTCATCTTCTGGTATGCCCAGCTCCTGTGCCAGCTTACGCCCAGGACGATTAAGGTAGGCACTCTGAATAAGCCTGTACTCCACTCCATCCTTGGTGCAACCAATGGGGAACTCAACATAAGAGTAGAATTCGGGATCTGCTGAACACATTCGCACAATTTTAGACGTAAAGAACTTCTCCCCGGTGGCATCGTTTACTGTCTGTTGGGTGTCTAGCTGGAGCGTCAAGAAATAAACAAACCCGCCACTGACGAAGCTGTAGACATAGTATATATCAAATGAAGGGTGCTGGGAAAGAGTATCCGAAGGGACCTTGATCTGAGAAGAGACAAATTCATCTTGGTACACCAAACGGAACATCTCTTCATTCTCCTCATTTCTCACCAGCTTGCGACTTGAAAGCGTAGGAAAGTACTCCGACTTGCCGTCAATGGAGGTGCCAATGAAGAGTTTACTCTGCTCACCATCTTGCGGCACAATCACCCCTGTCATGGAGTCTGGCTCTCGTGCTCCAGATAAGTAATGTTCTTTGCGGTGGTGGGGCTCACCCAATTTGAATAGATTGTCCAGTCTCAAGAACTGACATATGCCTTGCCATACACTACCGCAAGCCACCAAACGGTTCCCAGTGTAGTCAATCAACAAAAGTCTATTAACGTTATCTGAAGGGAAGAGCTTGTGCGTGCAGACACGCACAGAGGGCGGGGGGTAACAGCTGGCATTATCATCTATGGGACCAGTCAGGTGGGAGCGCAACTCTGTAAGGTTCTCCGATAACTTATAGACTCTGTTCACCGCACCGATATAAACGTCCCCTGTGTATTTGTGCACGGCGAGATGAGTCAGAGAGGTGTCGGACACTGTGAAGCTCGGGAATGGGGAGCTAGCTGCATTGGTGCTAGAGAACCACAGAAGAAAAAAGTAAGGGGGGATCAAGTCGTTTACCGGCCTCATGGTGTAGTCTTAGAGCAGTCCAACCTTTTCCACCAAGAGATGAACTGTCAGGGTCCAGATTGATTTGTCAAGATCCACTTTCAGCTCAATATCCTCGGGCCTGAAAGAAGAAAGGGAGGGGGACAAGGTAATTTTTATCAAGAATATTGTAACAATTAAAAAAGCAGTAGAGAAAATATGCAAAGCACTGCTGTGCTAATTCAACACACAAGGCACAAACCTTCACATACTTTCATGTAAAGGATTGAGAGAGTGTGTGTGGTGTATACACATTTTATAGATTTTTTTTTTAAATTTAAACACGTATAAAGATCAACATGAAGTACATAATCTAATCAATATCTGTTGTCAGGGTTTAAAAATAAAAAAAAGTTTGTGTGTATGATTTATAATTTGTAACTCTATATGCACGGCTCTGCTTTACGGCTCATCGCATACTCTCCTGAGGAAGACTACAAGCAACCATGCCAAAACACACACACACACACACACTAATGTCAGTCTGGAAACCTGCCCTGAAAAATGACATGCAGAAGTTGCTGGAGCAAGTGAATGTAGACAGGAAGTGGGTGCATAGAGACTGCAGGAGATCAGGAACAAAGGATAATTAGAAAAAGGAGAAAACAGTATTTTAACTATAAAAAAAAGTCAACTGTTCATAATACAAAGTTCAGAGCAAAGCAATTGCCATTCACACCACATCCAGATCCATCTCCAGACCAGACTGTTTCCAGACCCAAGATGCATCCTAATGTATCCCTATGCTATTTTTGGCCTCTATTCACACCAGCGCAGTCCGTTCCAGACCAGACCAGAAAAATACTGCAGGTCTCATTTTGTCTGGCCTGGAATGCACTGGAACACCAAAATGCATGGAACGCACTGGACTGCACCTGAAAGCCCATTCTAAGCTTTAAAAAAACAACCCAGCTCCGGAACACGGCAAAATATAATTTTTTTTAAATATGGTTATCACTTTTTCCCCTTCACCGTGCTGCTGATCTCCTCCGGCCCCTTTGCACCCACTTCTTTTCTACATGTACACGCTCCAGTGCCAGCAGTACATCAAGGTTCGTGGTCTGGATAGGGACTATGGAAAAGCATGCCAGCTCAATAAACGTTGCATGTACAACACACACAAGAGCAATTGGAAGACAGATGTGCCTGAACATGGACAACACCATTCCGACGCCCATGAAGTTCCGGGCGGAGGGCAGGTGGGTTTTTTTTTCTACATTTAGCCTTGTTGAGGGCAGGGAGGGCTAAAATGTAGAGCAGGGGAGCCGCCACTCATTTCGTACAAGTGATCTGGGCGGCTCTGCTCCTACAGATTTTCTGACCGGCTCCTTCGATCAGCTGATCAAGGGATGCCGGCCAGACAGCCGCACCCACTGTGCGAATTTCACTAATAGCAGTACATTTGGGAATATTGGCCCCAATTATCAGTCCTACAGATAATTGGGGCCGATATTCCTAAATGTACCGATAACAGTAATTGCAAAAATATACCTGTAAGAAAAAAAAGTTAGAATACTTACGGACTTCCTTTCAGCAAGTTTCCGGGGGAACAATGAATACCACTAATCTCCCAAGAAGACACTCCAGTTCATGGCAAGAGCATCTTCTCATGAGATTTGGGATCCTCATTGTTCCCAGGATCTCACCAGCAAAGAATCGTGACATCACCCTGGCCTTGGCCTCACAGACAAAAATAACTTTTTTCCTTATAGGTACATTTTTGGCCTTATAAGCTATGGTAATATTTACAGGGGTAGGGGGCCCCTGATCTAATCAGCATTTTGCTGCAAGGTCCGCCTTAACCTTATATTTGGTTTTGAAATCAAAGAAGCAGATACAACTTGCAGAGCGAGTCCTTTGTTTTCATGCACTTCCAGATCTTCTTTAAAGGCATCAGTAATGACCAGGGGAAAAAAGCCTACTAGATAAAACAGATCCAAAACCAAGCAAAGACTGAGTGAAAGGACAGACATTTTATAGAAGGAGTGAAAAAAGAGAGCCAAGAGGGATTATAAACAGCAGTAAAATGGTTTTCTTCCAGTCTCTATAACTGCTTTTTAGGACTAAACACCATCCTGAGCCTTAGCGTGCAAAACAAAGGTTCCTGGTGCCAGATCTTCCTGTGCTACATTTTTTACATTGAAGTCCTTTTTGACCGACCTATACATTGATGATTACCAGTTTCCAATGATTCTTGAACATGTGACTGGTTCAGCCACCTCACCTGCTGTCTGGACTAGATGTCTGTGTTTGTACAAATTGTTTAACAACCAAGGTCATCTGGCATTTGGCCTCCAGGCAGCGACAGAAGCAGAAGGGGATATTTTTAGATATCTTTATTCTTTTTAGGGACATAGAAAGCTGTTGCTTCAAAGATGCTACAAGCAGTTACGGCAGAAGATAAACAAGCCAGCTTCTAGTAAGCCTGGTCGTAGATGGGCAGATATGTCCCCAAGAATAATGCATCTTCTGTCTGTGAGGCCAAGGCCAGGGTGATGTCACGATCCTTTGCTGGTGAGATCCTGGGAACGATGAGGATCCCAAATCTCATGAGAAGACGCTCTTGCAATGAACTAGAGTGTCTTCTTGGGAGATTTGTGGTATTCATTGTTCCCTCGGAACCTTGCTGAAAGGATAGTGACGTCACACCCTGCGATGCAAAAGATGAGGGGCTGGTAAGTACTTATCTAACTTTTTTTTCTTCTTACAGGTACATTTTTACCATACATATTACCATATGTACCGATATAGGGTTATATACTGCCATTCTCAATATGAATCCACCACGATATTTGCCTAAAGATGACAAGGCTTTTTAAAATCTTGATAGAACAGGTAACAATGGTGCCTGCTCACAGAGACATTGACTACCGCTCACTAGAGGGGTGTGTTATCATAAAAGGAAGAAAATTGTGTACCGATTAGAACTGCTGCTCAAAATTGGAGGCACTGTTTACTTTTACAGTTTTCCCAAGTCCAGTCTAGCCAAAATGGAGCACCTACTGGGCCTTAATTACATGTTCCAACCACTTTTTGACACTCCATGCCAAAAGACCAATAAAAGAGAACCATCACCAAACCTTATTAGTAAATGTCCTCCTGTGACCCAAAACTTAGCATATATCGGTTTTTGCCCGCTATATGCAGACAGTGCAGTGCCATGCTGCACTTGGGAAAGATCCAGACAATACTGCCTGACAGCTGGCTCTGCCACTCTAGAGCCAGAGCCAGCTTTGCCCGCCCCATGAGTGCTGGAGGAACAGAGGGAGGGAAGAGGGGAAACCCTGCGGGGAGCAGTGACTGACAGTCACCACTCTCTGCAGGGAAAAGATCATGAACTGTGTGATCAGTGGTTTGTGATTGCTCAGTTCTCGATCAATAGAGCCGACCAATGACCGCTTCAGTGTCCCATGTCAGCTCTAACTATGGGGATGAGTGTATTTGCTGGAGGAAAAGAGAGCAGCATCTGTCGATATCGGCAGGGCAGACCATGTCCATTTAATACTCAAAACCATCATAGGGATTTCAAAGTACCAGCATATTGGTTGCAATGTGAACTCAGCCCTTTTGGCCCAGAAAGTTGACTTCAGCTTGTATAAGATCAGTTTGCACGGTAAGCCTTTACCAAATTACGTAGTCAGGTCCATCGAGTTCAACCTATAGAGATGAAAGAGAAAAACAAAAACCAACAACCTAAAACAGAACGCTATGCCCACTGTTGATCCAGAGGAAGGCCAAAAAAACCCCTCTAAAGCAGGGGTCTCAAACTCAAATCCCTTGGGGGACACTCGACAAATTTGTTTTCCCCATAGGGGCCGCTCGCCAAATTTCATACTTTAAAATAAAATGTAACTATATCCGGTTTGGTAAAATGGACCCTAATAAAAAACACACAATAAGACCCCATTCACATCTGTAAATTTAGATTCAATTGGGGATTGCGTTTTCCTGCAGCAGGAATCCCTAATCTGGGTCTTTACAAGCAGCCGCTGTCACCCATTGAAGTTAATGATCAGGTGACAGCAGTTGCATGTAAACGTCTGCATAGTGCATGTAATATGTGATATTATTACATGCGGTTAGGAATCAATCACTCTCCCTGGACCCAATGATTGTGCAACTGGCCCGCGGGCCGGTACTTTGAGAACACTGCTCTAAAGCATTGTTCAATTTGCTATAACAGGAAAAATAGAAATTACTTCTTGATCCCATAAGGCAATCAGATATTCCCTGGATCAACAATCTCTGGTGCTTAATATACCTATAAGAACTCAATATCCAGTAATAGTCTGTGCATTTAGGAATGCATCCAGGTTTTTTTTTTTAAGTTAGAGGAGCGAGGTAGAAATAGCTCCTGGGGGAGTCTATTCCACATTTTCACAGCTCTAACTGTGAAGAATCCTTTCCGTATGCAAAGCTTGCATCCAGCATGCATTTGCAAAGCTTTCATCCAGCATCATGCAGAAGTCTTGAATCCTAAAGCAGATCCAGATCCAGTTTAGGGATGTTAAACACAGAGCTAAATAGAAGTGTCAGCCAGCACCAAAAAAGCGGTTAGCTGGCCTTCATCACAAAATGAAACCATTTAAAAGTAATTGACTCTGCCAAAAGTCAGTGTTAAGGCTCCAACCCTAATTAAAAATACTCTACATGGGCTACTAAGGTGTCCACATTGAATTGTGGGATGCAGGGGTCAAACCCTTATATGCACACAAAAAACATGAAGAAAGTTTGTTGCCACAGCAACAGAAGAAAGATTTCTATCACAGCGTGTGTTAAAATGCTATAAAGCTCCCCCCCCCCCCCCCCCAAAGGGGTAAATGTTGATTTTGGTGCTGAATGTTCTTCGTGAGGTGCTTTCAGTGGCAAAAACAAAAAGCGGTCCAAAGAAGGCCAGCAAAGAGTAAAAGGACTAGTCACCAGTACTACCTGTGGTTTCCATGCACCCACTTCCCACTCTAAGGCCTAGTTCACACCAGAAACTGCATCACAACTGCGTGTGTCAAAAATTGTATGCACACACTGACCCTGATTCTAACCAGGGGAAAGGCAGCCATTACTGTCCATGGGACCAGTCAGGTGGGAGCACAACTATTTAAGGCTCTTTGACAGCTTAGAGACTGTTTACCTGATCTACTGAGCCGACCTGTGACAGTTCTAGCTGACCTGTGACAATGAGACTATGAGGTGAGGGAAAAGCACTCACCTCATAGTTCTCCTTTAAAAATTCACCCTAGCCCTCAAAACATAGGGTTGGGGGGGCGTGGCTTAGCGACTCTTTTGGTTTTGTTCTTTGTTCCCCAGATATGTATCAACTACACTGAGACTTTGTACAATATGTGTTTTTGTACGTTTTAATAAAGACGTTTTGAATATAAAAAAAAAAACATAGGGTTGACATGAAAAGCTCTTGCCTAGAGAACTTTTGGTATGAAATATTATTTCTCAGAAATAACAATGACACAGAAATGTATAAAAACCGACATGATATACACAATGGCTTCTCTGTAGGAAGTTGACAACTTTAACAGAATGTGATGTTTCCTTCCTCTAAATTCACAATAGTAATAATGTACCTATCCCCCCCCCCCAATTGTTTAGGCCATTGGGGAGAGGGGGCCACACAAGCCGGCAGTGACAAACTGAAAGGCATTAGATCAGTGAAGAGTCGACAGCAAAGTGGTTTAGCTCTCCTTATGCAAACCTCAGTGTAATCCCGTGGCATCTACAGCCATGTAGTGAATAGATTTCCTAATCCTTCAGCAACACCAAGCGGCTTGCTAATCCTGAAATCTGGAAACTGAGACTCTCATTTTCTCTCTCCTGCTGGCTTCTGGTGTTCTGGGAGACAGAAAACCTGACAGGAGGCCGGCTCCACGTCAGGGCTGGGAGCCATCTTGTTTTCAGGACAACCTGACACTTCCACCCACTGGGGCTGACTCCTGACCCCGAGATGGTCTCTCTTTCACCCACACAGCTGGACTGAATTAGGAGGGGAGGAAACATGTTAATTGTCCGGGTGAAAAGGCCAGCAAGGGTTTCATACAGATAACAGACAAATTATACTGAGTCGAGTATCATTTTGCTTCTCAGAAAACCCCAAAATCAGTCAGTTTAAAGAAAACTAAACTACTCTACAATAGTTTTCCGACACTGGTTCTTTACCACAGAGCAGCTAATCTCATACTGAATGTGTGTTTTTATAGAATAGGTAATGATTTCGAAAGGCCAAAGCAATGACAATTAGAGCAAGACTAAAACAATTACCTGTGGCATCCAATCAGATTACTCTATAACTAAACCACGACTTGTTGCCACGGGCAAATACGTGATCCAAGACTTTTCCTCTGACCAGAAAGTCATAAATCAACATGACAGCCAGGGAACAGGCACTTTTAGAAAGAATGATCAACCTACATATTCTATCTGCACAGATTTCCTTCAAAGTGAAGTTGAGCGTTGCCAATGAGCGAGGGGTTCACTTTGGGCCATATTCATATCGGTGCATTGCAGTAGCACATGATTTAAAAAAATATTGACATTTTCAGCTCAGGTCCACTATATAGGCATAGTCCACCTCTTAACAAATGTATTAAATGCACAAACATTATTACAAAAAATGTGCAATTAGTACACATTTGGAGAGAAGCCTGTAGAGCATTGCAACTGAGATCAATACATCATGGGTGCAAGGCACAGGCTGGTTGTTTACATCCCAGCTCCAGGTCCTTATGTAGGTATGGCCCTTCTTTAATGGGGCTGGATGAAGTAAGCATTGGATTACAAGTGCAGTGATGTCACCACACTTGAGCCAGCACAGCCTATAATGTCCCTTTTTCAGGGGCTGTCCAATCAGATCTGGCAGTACATTTTTAAAGCGGATCTGATCAGAAGCCCAATGTTACTCTATATGCAGCCGGATGTAAACAGATGTGCATCTGTTTATATCCGATTGCCCCCAACTCCATCTAGGTCTGGAAAAAAAACAACTGACTGACATGATTGTAATGGACCAGGGGTAATCCAACTGCCCATAGACCCAACATGGGTCCGCTTGGTTCATCTTGCGATGGAGGAAAAAACGGAATGGGCATGGAGGTCACAAAAGTGACACGCGTTCCATGCTGCTCTGATCAGCAGGGGATCTCTGCAGGAATCCCCTGCTGATTTTGAATGGACAGCACCTGTGTGAAAGGGGTTTTAGTCCCAACCCCGGTGAATGGGCTGACACTAAAGGTGCCCATACACCTTACAATTATCTGCAGATTTTCTGTTGTCAGATGGAAAAAGTGCAACAGATTGGCACGGGTGGAGATTACTCCATCCACACAGTTAAGTGTAGGTGGAGGAATCTGTTGCACCTTTTCCATCTGACCACAAAAAATCTGCAGATAATTGTAAGGTGTATAGCCAGCTATACAGTTGTTCACGATTTTAAAAAGAAGTATCAATGTGCTGGGAAGAGGTTAAGCAGGTGGGCCAAAAAAAAAATGATATGCAATAAAGAGGGAGGTGGTCTCTCGCTAAATGAAGGCAAAAGCCTTACAACTCCCATCCTGTTCCTCGACTCAACATCTGTCTTGACACATTCTATGGTGACTGGATAAAAGTGACGGAGTTACCTTTGTGACTATAAATGCAATGGTACGGCCCAGACACTTATTACAGCCGAGGAAGCTACTCGGACGAGTACCAAAGTCTATTTTCAGGTGACTAACTCCTACAAACTAAAAATTAGTGTGTGCAGCTTTTCCTAATACCACAAAGTCACTTTAGTCACCAATAAGAATGAAGCTTTCGTTAGTCTGACAGTACCATGCTGATAAATGGATTTTGATTAAATAAATTCCACTGTACGTTATAACATTAGCGCTGACAAATATATCGGTTCTGTTCGAATTTTATTGTGACTGCAGTGATTGAGGACATCACCAAAATGCAGCCAACTACCTCATGCCATAACCTGGTTGTGCAATGACATCACCATAATGCAAGTGTTAGCAGTCGCATTTCCTATTACTGTCTAGGGTGACATCACCGCCGAATCCAATTCCCGGGCTTGCAGGCTAAGTGCAGAGTGCCACTTTACAATTCCTGGATGTATTAATTGGTGACACACTGCCGCACAGACAGACAGTCCCAGTGAGCTCATTTATCCTACTGTAGTTGTCTGCCTACTCCTATCCAAAATAAATCAGTCTGTCTTCTGAATCCGCATTCTCCAGACAGGCATGCTCCCAAACTTAATTGTTCTTTTTTAAGTTCCAGGTAATTCAAAGTTTTAATTCAAAATCACACTTTGCAGCAGGTGACGTCATTATCAAACCTTCAATAGTATGGAAAGATTTACACAGCATGTAAGTTTATGCACAGCGATGTTATACATTTTAATTGGAACAAAATTCCTGTAAAGTTACACATAAAAAGCAAAGTAGGTGTGACACAACAGTTGTTTGGATTAGGTTTTGTTTAAAACCGCATTTCTGCAGTTTCCAACATTTTTACAAGGATAACAAAACATAGAAAAAAAATGAGGCGCTTACATAACACTGAACTTCGTGAAAACATTTGTACCATTTGTCTGCCTCCAATCTATATGGCGGCGTGTGAAGTGCAGTGTAAACACAAGCCTGTTTTGTTTCCTTCAATCTAAAATACAACTAATAATCATTTAAATCTTTTATTACACTAAGAGATGAAAATTTAAAAAACAAGAAGAATGATACAACCAAGTTGAAAAAATTAAAAGGAGACATTTTAACTTGCCCAAACATTCCTTTTTTATTTAACCCAGAAAAAAGAAAAAATGGAAGAATGGGTCAGAATTGGATTTTCTGTATCAAAGGCTGATTGATCGGAGCACATGTGTCCAACCTTAGGCTATGTTCACACCATGTCTGGAGCAGATCTGCAAATGCAGTGCGTTTTTTGCCACGTTCCAGTGCATTTTTTTGGGTGGGTGGAGAGAGAGTTTAGCTTAAAATGTGCTTTCAGGTACAGTCCAGTGTTTGCATACATTCCAGTGTGTTCTGGACCAGAGAAAATGAGACAAGCAGTATTTTGTATTATCTGGACCTGAACGGACTGCGCTGGTTGTGAACAGAGCCCAGAATCACCATAAGGATACAGTGGGAAGCTTTTTTGGTCCGGGAACAAACGGTTCTGGTCGGGACATGGTGTGAACAGGCCCTTGAAACACAATTTAAAGCTCAACTGCCGCCAAAACCTCTTTTTCAGTTAGGGTAAAATTTCCATCAGGTTTTAAATGCGGTGTGCATCCCCACAGAGGTGATTATGTTAGGCCTGGTTCACACCGAGGCGATTTATCACTCGGATTTAGCCGCGGGATAAACAGAGATTTGCATTCAAGTCAACAGAGGCTGTTGACACCTTTGCGTTGCGTCACGCAGGCGAAATCGCCTGTCGTGCAAAAAGGCGCAGGAGCAATTTCGTCCGGTTATCACGCGGTTTTGGTCCCATAAACATCTCTATGCATTGAAAAACGCGCAGCTTTCAAAGCAAAGTCGCGCAAAAAAACAGCTCAATTGCCTGGGTGTGAACCAGGCCTTATTGTTCTGTCTGATACACAAGGACATAGTGAGGGGATATCTTTCTCATTGAGACATAGACCGCATGGAACTCCTTTCTTAAACCTTCATTATACTAGAAAATGTGTTATTGCTTCTTAGGTCGCTGTTGGGAATTTCCCACCATTTACTACCGTATATACTCGAGTATAAGCCGTCCCGAATATAAGCCGAGTTACCTAATTTGACCAAAAAAAACTGGGAAAAAGTATTGACCCGAATATAAGCCGAGGGTGGGAAATGAGGCAGCTACTGGTAGATAGATACCAATAAAATTACATGAATATTTATTTAAAAGAAAAATAACCTAGCTCTGTAAGTGGAAAAGGGGGTACAGGGCTACATATCATGTACTACGGATCATTTAACCCATTCATATTAGCAGAGGATAATTGTAAATCTATTGTTCAGTGCACTCTATATGTAGTATATAGTACATGTACATATAGAGTGCCTGCAACAATACATTTACAATGATCCTCTGCTAACATGAATGGGTTAAATGATCCATAGTACAGGGCTACATACAGATCATTTAATACATTCATGTTAGTATAATTGTAAATGTATTGTCTGCACTGTATTAGCAGTATATACTCTATATAGAGTATATACTGCTAATACAGTGCAGACAATACATTTACAATTATACTAACATGAATGTATTAAATGATCTGTATGTAGCCCTGTACTATGGATCATTTAACCCATTCATGTTAGCAGAGGATCATTGTAAATGTATTGTTGCAGGCACTCTATATGTACATGTACTATATACTACATATAGAGTGCACTGAACAATAGATTTACAATTATCCTCTGCTAATATGAATGGGTTAAATGATCCGTAGTACATGATATGTAGCCCTGTACCCCCTTTTCCACTTACAGAGCTAGGTTATTTTTCTTTTAAATAAATATTCATGTAATTTTATTGGTATCTATCTACCAGTAGCTGCCTCATTTCCCACCCTCGGCTTATATTCGGGTCAATACTTTTTCCCAGTTTTTTTTGGTCAAATTAGGTAACTCGGCTTATATTCGGGACGGCTTATACTCGAGTATATACGGTATTTTGTCACCAAGACAGGAAGGTGCAATCTCTAAAATTGGAACAAAAAAATAATAATAGGTTGACATGGGGTCTTAAGGTTCAAACCTTATCCAAGACATTTAAATATTTAGTAGATTTACACTTCAAGCAAGTGAAGCAACAGATTCACATGTCTTAGTAGTTTGCTGCAGCCTCGTCATGTGATTTTGTGCAACCTCCCTCTTGCAGAAACATGGAAGGCAGTGCTACAATTAGGGAGCCTACATTTTGAGACTCCAAAGCAAGGGCACTGAGAAGAGAATAAGAAGATCAATGTCAGGATAAAGGTTGGAGTCACTTCAACAGGCTGGGTCCTCCTGGGTGACCTTAAATGCAATTTAATCATGTTTGGCCAAAGTGGATCTTTATTAGAGGTCAAGGATGAAGACATTTCAGCTCCAGTAATTGCAGGAGTAAATTTTACAAGTAAAAAAAAGGCATTTCAGGTATGTGAAGCTCAGGAATGCGGAGGAGAAGGTGATTGTGAATGATTGTGAATTCCAAGGACCAGTTGGTGTCAGCCAAAGCATGGATGTTATGTAATCAGCCCTGGGGGGCAATTTGTGAGATACTTATAGCTAGAAGGAGAGTCATCAGTATTTATGGAGGAAACATCCAGCCATAAACAATTTATGTAGTGAAAGTCTAACATACCACAACCATTACACCACCTACAACTATTGCTCCACATTTCCGTAGCTGCTGGAAAATTAAAGCAGAACTCCAGGTACAAATTTTATTAACCCTTGAAGTGGGGCCAGACTATGAATAAATAAATATTCATGTAATTTTATTGGTATCCATCTACCAGTAGCTGCCTCATTTCCCACCCTCGGCTTATATTCGGGTCAATACTTTTTCCCAGTTTTTTTTGGTCAAATTAGGTACCTCGGCTTATATTCGGGGCGGCTTATACTAGAGTATATACTGTAACTTTTTTTTTCAAACTAGAGAAAAAACAGCAGTTAACCCTTGCAGTGCAGTGGTAGCCCCACTGCAAGGATTAATAACAGTTTTGTCCAGAGTACTGTTTGAAATCACATTTTGGCTTCTAAGGCTAGTCATAAAGGGGCAATTTTCACCCAATCTGATAAGGATTCAAAACAAACTGCAAGAACACTTAAAAACAATCACTTCAACTGTTTCTCTGAAAATTGGTGGCCATTCTGATTACATGTGCTATTAATAAAGTAGATTTTACACAGACGTCACACAATTCCACTGCAATCTGCATGACTATTCTTATCAATAAGAACTCTCACCTTAAGGAGAAAGATGTGGAGGTTGCCATGGCTACGACCTATTCTGCAAATGCTAATTTCCAGGCTGCCATATTCACCTTCTGGCTTCAACAATTTGTGTCCTTTCCCTGGAACAGGCATGCAAGGTCATCTGCTGGATATGTATACTTGTTCCAGGCTAGTGACTCAGACCACATGGAGCCCAAGTGGTCAGTATACTAGTCAAACAACTAACATGTTCAGCAACGGACAGGCAATGGCAGCCCCCAAGTGGTAATCAAATTTGCTTTAAATGTCTACCCAGAACAGCCCTCCGTTTGGTTAGATCACCACTTTGTTCAATAGTTACAACCACTTTTCATGCAGAAAACAAGCCAAATGTCATGCAAGTTCAATGAATCTTCAACAGATGAGACAGAAAATAGCTCCATCTGGCCAGACTTCAGTAACATCATATATCTACCAGAATTCAGAGGTCCACCCAAGGGCTGCGGGCAAAACAAAACCAAGCGACAGTGTCAATCTCCCCCAACACACTCTCTATAATGTGGAACAAACCACTGTGGAGTTTAGCTGCAAGAGAAGGATACCTTCATTGTGGGTTACCTCCTTACAATTATAGCCTGATAGATTCAATAAGCCAGCCGATGACCCAGTCCACTGGTTCCACCAAAACACAAAGGACAATTTATCAAAACTGGAGCAGACAAAATCTGGAGCAGCTGTGCATGGCAAACAATCTGCTCCTCTCTTCGGTTAAGATTTGTAAATGAAAGATTTTTAATTTACTTTAAAGTATATTTCCATATTTTGCAGTCACACTTGAGAAAACACTATGTTTGCTCTGTGTTCCTCAGGGAAGTGGAAACTTTCTGAAAAACTACTTGTCCAAGGAGGGGGAAGGACCGTTCACCGAAAAGGTAAGGATAGCAGGGGTAGGTGACCAGATTTGAGCGAGTAATTCAATTTTCCCAAACTACTTGTGAAAGTAAACTTACCCTTTAATGCACATTGAGTGTGTTAGTGAGCGCTGCTGCCCAGCTACCACAATATGGGACACAGTGGAATGGGGCAGGACACGCACACTGCCCTACACGTGCGTTTATTTGCATGCAGGCGGCGGGTTTGGTTTTTATATATATATACATATATACACACACACACACACACACACAATTTATTTTTTTATTTCCAAGTGACAGGTACTCTGGTTGTCCCCATAGACAAGGGACAGACTGAGCTTCCCCTCATTGACATTTTAAACTAGTTTACATCTGCCAGCACAGTACAGACAGGGTTTACGATGTTAACATTAACCCTTGCATTCTAGAACAAAACTTAGTACAAAGCACAATTTTTTTTCAGAATACAGAATTGTATTTGTGCAAGCAGTAATTAAAAATAAAAATAAAAAGTTATGCTATGTGAATGAGAAACATGTTACAAATATAAAATGTGTGTTATCCCAATTAGGCTGCAAAAGTAGAAGCAGCCTAATAACGACTTCTATCTTTCTGGATCTCAAGAGGTTATAACCCTTCCCCCTACGCCTGCTGCACTATCTGCTCCATCTGTATCACATACTTATTTTCTTTTCCCCAATATTTATAAAGGAAGATAGGTGTCTGATGAAAATTGTGCTAAAAGAAACGTAGGATCTGAATTTCCCAGGAGACACTGCAACGATGCTCAAATCAGGAGGTCAAGACTGGCAAATTCAGCAAGCTTTTCTCCCTGGGAAGCTGCAGCCTGGTATCGTAGAATACCATTTGTGAGAATAACATCATGGAGAAATCCAGAGGGCAGTGCTGAAACCAGAGAACATACAGGCTTGTACTTTGCATTTACGCCGATTCAGACAACAAAGGATACCGGCAAACATATCAGCCAGCTGTAATTGGACTCTAGGATGAAAATTACAGCCATTTATTATATAGGCCATGTGCCCTGAGCCAGTTTACACACATATTCATAAGCATTTTACCATTTAACTGAAGTAAACCTTTAGTCTATTATATAGATACTGAGTTGGAACGCAGGCAATTTTGTTTAAGGTCTCGTTCACACCTAGGCGTATTGCATATGGCTACTTGCATATGGCGTTTCCGAAGGCTACTTGGCTGTATTCCAATGGAAACCCGCAACAAAACGGCCCAAAGTAGTACCTGTACCTTTTCAGGCGTGGGCCGTTTTGTAGCGTGTTAGGGACGGGCGGAAATACGCCAAGGTGGGAACGAGACCATTGAATACCATGGGATTTATATTTTTGAGCGTTTTGTAGAGCGTTCGTCGAGCGTAGAACGCGCTACAAAACGTTCAGGTGTGAACGAGGGCTTAGTTTTTGGCTAGGGAAAAAAATGAGATTAGAACCTCGGTTATGGGTTATGACTGCAGTTTGTATCCCTATTGGAGAGATTCTCTCACATCCTGTGCAAGTAACCACCATTACGAGGACAGGAAATGGGTGGAACCTCAAAGACATGTACCTGAACTAAGATGACAGCCATTCTAACCCAGCCTCTCTCAACCTTTCTACCCCAGAGGAACCCCTTAATGTTCTGGTTTAAAAGGAACCCCTGGGGTACTAAAATAAATTCATTGAGGGCCATTATAGGGCTGCAACAACTAATCGACATAATCGATTATTGAAAAAGTTGTCAACTTTTTCAATCATCGATTTAATCGGCTTCCGATTGGTTGGCCCTGTTCAAGGCTCCACACACGCTGCGCGCCACACCTTCTCCCCATCTCACGCTCGCCACTGCCAGACCCGCCCGGCTGCATCCACGCGCTGCACCCCCTCCCCGCCTCACGCTCACCGCCCGATTCAATACAAACTAGTAGTCCCATCACTGGAGCCATTTTTTAACATTTATTTTATTATCCGATTAACCGATTAATCGAATTTAATAATCGGCTAACTAATCGATTTTGAAAATAATCGTTAGCTGCAGCTCTAGGCCATTATGAAATTGCTCTTACACCGGTGGTCAGAATAACACACCAACAGACAGCTACAATGATCATTGGTGTCATGCTGCTATCTCTGAAAAGTGGCATTAGGCCAGCAACTATGAAGGAACCATCAGATTGGAGGTCAATCAGATACAGCTCAAGGAACCCCTCAACCTGCGTAACCTCAGGACCCACATTTGTCCTTGGCCATTAAGTCATGACCCAAGTTGCAGTCACATTGCGGTACCGTGCGTTCCTCTGCAGGCATTGCGTAGTACAGTGCGTTAATCGCACAGAACTGGACGATTAACACACTGCACTAGTGTGAAGGGGCCCTCAAAAACACTGCCAGGCACACACAGCCACAGACCCACTCTCCTATAAGATTACAATTTCTTTTTTTTTTTTTTAAATCCACCCAGTCTCCCTTACGAGAACTGGAGTGGATCCTCAGCCTGGGGTCCATTGTGGACTGTTGTGCTAGAGCTCCATCCATATGTTTATTGCTTGTACAACTCCCTTGCGCGCCCTGTAGAGGTGCCGGGAGCCAGAATGTGACGTCACTCCAGTCCAGGCACCTCTACAGGGCACGTGAGAGAGCTGTAAGCAATGCATGGATGGAGCTCCCTAGCGTCCATACCCCCATCACACCCCATCTCAAGCTGACACTCGGCAGCATATTTTGAATGGCTGCTTGCCATGAGAACTGACAGTGCTGCACTAAGGGGAGGGTGAGGAGCCTCTCACCTAGAAAAGTGGAAGGCATGTGGTGACCCACTGAACATGGGGTCGCTACCCACCAGTTGAGAACCAAGGCCCCTAGAGGAACCCTAGCAATCCAAGGAACCTTGGTTGGGAAAAACTTTCCTAACTCAACTTTTCTCCAGTCTTCCTATCCCAATAACCACCATTACCAGGACAGGAAATGATAGGAAATCTCCGCAATGTAAAACACGACCTTGGTTAGGACCTGACAGTTGTTCTAACCTAACTCTAGCCCACACTATTCAAAACAAAAAACGTTGGCTGGAGTACTGCTTTAACATATAAGTTGTGTTCACAGCTTCTGTAAAATATCAGTCTTAACTATAGAGGGGAAAAAAAGTGGACTATTTTCCAGACAGAGATCCAAATATCCTACAAACCAGAAAGAAAGGAAGTGCAATATTGTACATAAATCATCACATGAAGGTAAGAATCCCTTCTAATAGATTCTGCTACACTGCGAGTGACTCCGCAAAGAATCCTGCTAGCAGGGCGTACAGAAAGTTCACAACCACGGTCATGAAGGTCAGCGGTGCAATGAAGGAAATAAGGACATAAAATTTAAGTATGCAATGGGGTGAATGTAATAACATCACAGACAGGAGTGTAGTAAATGCATCAGCAGTTATCCGGTCTCTCTGCAAGCCACAAGCAGAACTCCTGGGCGTTCGTATGTCCAGAAATTTCCTCTCATCTTTTCTCACACTGACCCAACGTTCAACCCAAATGTATTCAGGCTGCAGACAAAAGAAGGCCCCCCACCCAACCTGAGAGTTATTCTAGTGTTAAATGATTCTGGTTCCCAGATACATAAAAATGTTACCAACATACTGAATATCCCAAAAAAACAAGGTAAAAAGCATAAACGCAATAAAGATGTTGCAATTGTTTTTTATAGCTACAACCAACAACTAGGATGTACTGAGGTCAGATTAGGTACCTGGTAACTCTGTTTCCAGGAATCTTCCAGGTATCCTTCGGTTCTATTAAATTAACTGAGGCATGCCAGTACTAGGCGCCTTTTTATTTGGTGTGTATGATGTGTTTCCTGTTTCAGGTGGGAGGAGACTCTCTCTCAGATGTTGTCCTGGAAGATTACTTGGGAAAAGTTAATACGAGTGGGGTTATTGGACTTTTGCATATTGTCCTTACTACATAATCTGACCAAAGGGCAGGTAGATGCTGTAACAGGCTACAAAGGTTCAATTATAAAAATAGTGCGGCCATTTTCCAAGCTATACAACAGTGTGCGCATGTATATATATATATATATATATATATATATATATATATACAGTATATACTATGTATCAGAGTCTTCTTCTTAGGGTATTGGCTCTGTAAAAGATGTAGATTGTCTCTGCAGAAATAAATAGTTTAAAGCCCCTCCTTGAACTTCGACAAAGTCGAGAATTGAACAAACGGTATAATGATTGATGAGGAACTAACGGCCATGATAACGGATATGTGGGAAACATGATTGAGAAGATGGAAGTCTTGGATAACAGACGTGTGGCAGACTACTCCCAATAACATCTTTAACCTATTTGAATAGCAAATGACTCCTGGACCCTCACCCTCTAACCATGACCCTCCTCCTTCTCCCCTCTTCTCTTTCCCTCTCTTCTAACCCACCCTCCTTCTCCCCTCTCTTACCCACACTTCTTCTCCCTTCTCTTACCCCTCCCCCCTTCTTCTTCCAACCCTTCTCACCCACACTCCTTCTCCCCTCTTTTTCTTCTCCCTC
>NW_017306648.1:268717-287660 GCF_000935625.1 Nanorana parkeri | reverse complement strand
TATATATACATACATATATATACACATATATATATATACACATATATATATACATACACATACATACATACAGGCTAAGAAAAACCTTTACTGCCTTTTGAAATGCAGCAAGTGTGCTTTTATGAGAAGGCGACCGGCCGATTTCTGTTGTCTCCAGACCTCCATACCCGAGCTGAGTGAGATTTCCCCTCTAAGTTGGGATACATACATATATATACACATATATATATATACACATATATATATACATACACATACATACATACAGGCTAAGAAAAACCTTTACTGCCTTTTGAAATGCAGCAAGTGTGCTTTTATGAGAAGGCGACCGGCCGATTTCTGTTGTCTCCAGACCTCCATACCCGAGCTGAGTGAGATTTCCACTCTAAGTTGGGACTGAGCTCGTCAATCTGGCATCACTCCTCCTGACAGGGCCCTGAAAGCGAGCCATTTTTAGAGGCATCACTTCAGGCCTGAGGGGTGAAAGCCATGGGGTTACAGCTACATGACAACTGACTGTCATCAACAGGCACATAACTCACACAGTTGCCAGCGTTAAGAGAAAGAGACACTCTAGGCCAAGTTTAAAGTAACAACAACAAAAATCCACAACAGGCAGAGCTCATATTGCATGATGGGAGATTTTCATTCCATAGTTTAGATGATTAAAGACATGCTTTATTTAGTTCTAAAACCGCCCCTGCATGCTCCTGAGCCTTAAAATGCAAATGTGACATGCCATCTCATAAAAATTAAAGCGTACAGATCTCCAAATGTTGAGGACAAGTAGAAGAAACACACTAGTGCAGGGGTGGGAAAACTCTGGCTCTCCAGCGGTGGTGAAACTACAAATCCCATGATGCATCTGTCTCTGGGAGTCGTGCCCGTGGCTGGGGGAATGTTGCAGTGCCTCATGGGATTTTAGTCCACAACAACTGGCGGGACAGAGTTTGCCCACCTCTGCACTAGTGACCTGAGAATAGGGGAAAGGTTAGAGCCCTTGACAAGTTTGTATTGCTGTGTGACCCAGCACTGGGGTGATTTCCTCTCACTTCCACACCACCACACAAATGTAATGGGACTCTCGCCAATGGGGATGCACACAGCAGCTAAAAAAACAAACAAAAAACTTGACTGTCCCCATAAGGGTACTTACTATTCAATAAGTAGGGTAGTTTTCTTTTTCCATGACATTGGGGAAACTACATACACAAAATGACAAGATATTAGTAAAGCCATCTCTCTAAGGACTTTAAAATTCTGCTCAGACAGTTTTGTGACCCAAGCACTGCTGACACTACACAGACAGGGCAGTAAAGCCATGTTCGTCCCCCACAGTTAAGCAACACTTCCCTTAGCCCTCTGCTAGGACACTGAAGGAGCAGCAGCACTCTGATGAAGTCATCCCCGGACTCCTCCTGTAAACATACTGTAAGAACTGAACAATCCTGCCCCACTGTAAATGCTGCTGTGCAGGGGATTTCAGGAGGTGAACAAAAAACGACTTGAATACTAGATTAATTTAGTTGTTTTGATGCCCTAGCATTGCCGTGTCCAGTTGTGCATTCCTATACCTACCTGGTGTTCTGGTTAAGCTGCAACCATGACAAATTCCATTGAATAAAGGCAGTATAGCCTTGTAACCAATTAGTAGCTGGGCAAATACTAGGGGGCAGGTAGCCAACAGACAAAAAAAACCCACCCACTTTGAGCCCATAACTTTTTAAGGGTTTTAGTTGCCAGCAGTGAAAGCCCTTACCCTCCAGGGGTCCTGGGCTAGCCGAATGGCTACTGAATTCCAACATTCATCCGTCCAACCCTTATAGCGCATGCAGCGACTCGCAGCGTGACAGCTTGTTGACGTCCGATGTAAAGAGAGGGCTGGCTAATTTTCTGCTCTAATGGGAAGTCAGCCGCAGTTTGCCAAGAAATAACAGCAATGTGCAATGGAGTAGAAGCAGGATGTCTTCTTTCAGAAGTATAATAGGAAGAGGAGGAGATCTATAAGCAAGTGGCAGAAGGTCTGATTTGTAAGTCAGAATTTCAGAGCAGTAATAAGTGCAGAAAATACGAGGTGGGTCATTAATGCACAAAGCAGCATGTTGGGGAGTAGGGGAGGTCTATCTGGGGCCCCACACAGGCACCGCAACCGGTGTGGGGGGTCTGCAAAGTCGGTGGCATTAGGAAGAGGAGGAATGGCGTACCGTGGTCTTCGCATACAAGGCAGCAGCAGGCTATTTGGATAACCCCCCTCACAGCTTTCCTGCCAATTAGAGGGAGAAATAGTGCAGCTGAGGATTGAGACTGTTGTCATGGTGACTACAAGGAGTGCAGAAGAGTGATGACATCACTGTGCTATTATGGGATGGAGGTAAGGGTCTTGGCACTAGAGAAAGGACCTGCCTCCCCCCAGTATGTGTAACGGACAGGCAGGTACACCTGTAGTGAGCCCCCACATAGGTATAATACATGAACAAAACCAGCAGGATCTCAAAATCCTCGGTTGAATGAAAAACACGGGGCTGAGGAATATAGATCACACAGAAATAAAACATGACACATGCAGCAACATAATCATACAGATAGATCCATACATTCTAGCAAGATCAAAAGAATCCAATTCAATGTAGAAGGTATGGATACAGTCAAAACATGGTGGATACTATGAATGTGGCTATGATCTGGCCTAGGAAGACAGAGTGGGCTATCTCAGAGGCTTGGGGTGCACAGTTGGCTAGGGAACAGCCTAATGGGGCAGACAGGCTCTGTGTTATATACAGCAGAAGGTGCAGAATCATAGAATACACAGCACAATGTGTAAAATGATACAGAGTAGCACAACCACAAGATGAGAGATTGTTGAATGAGGCAATCTGATAGAATGTAACAAGGTTATGTATTGATACACAATATACCAGCGTGACACAATATACATATATAATACATTAGGGGTGACAGAAACCATTGGGGTACAGAATTTGCATACAGATGTGACACAAGTCACATGAGACTATTTTGTGTGTTACAGTCACTGATTTAGACTCAGTCCTGCGGATGAGTAGGTGGAGCTGGGAATAAATGTTTTATTACTGTACGGTTCACCCAGAGATAAAATACATCACACTGCCACCTCCTATACCATGCACTCCACGCTGCTGTTCCAGTAAATGTACAGCTCTTATACATGTCTCTGCAATTCTAATAGTACACTTTACTACTAGAGGTTCAAATATTCCAGGACCTATACCGATTTCCAGGCACTTAATCTGCTACCCTCAGATTACACTAGTTATTATTCATTTCTACATCAGCTGTGTTATACAGTGCACAGGGATTTATTTTATTAGTCTCTGCCTGGGGAGCTTACACTCTAATGTCCCCAAGACCGTCACATTGACACAGGCACACACAGTAGAGCCAATTTTAGTCAGAAACCAATTAACCGACTTCCGGTTCCGGGTTGATGGAAGTGGTTCGCCCCTTTAGATATTCTACTTGGTATCTGGAGGGGGAACTGCAAGGATCGTTAGGGAGATTTGCCCTCAGAGAATAAATGGTCGTGTCATCAAGGGAGATGGGCTGGAAACAGGGGAGAGATATCCCATGGATCAAATTTTTACCTCAGGATACCATATGTCTGTGGTTTGGCGCTATGCCCAGAGAGGTGGCTGGATGGGGAGTGGTGGAGAGGACACGGGGAAGAGAATAAGAGGCTACTGGATGGGATCCACGAGAGGACGCTGCAACGTATGGTGAGCTATGAACGCAATTTAGATAGTCTTTTTTTTATGTTCTCTATATGTTAAAGAGCAATTTCATTATCTTTTCGATTATCTTGTTTGAATCTGACTTACCATGCAGAACCAGTGAGATTTGATGTCCATTACGGGGAGGATAATAGGATTCAACCGCAGTTGCTAGGGGGACGTGGACAGAAATCGATTTACGAAAGACTGGCGGATTCCTTCCACGTTCCCCTAATAGCTCGGGACAACTAGCTCAATGTATAGGGATTCCCTTAACATCGAACAGTGATGTAACTCTCGGTATTGGGTCATCCCTTTCAAGTCCTCACCTTAATTAATATATATCTATATGTATACATATCTTTACACAAGACCACGTTGGACTGCATAATGTCATGTTTATCTGCGTGTTATATTGTTTGATAAATGTGGGCCACCTATGACTTGGCCACTATATTGCAAAACACTAAACAAAACATAACATAAATGTATGTACTGTATTCCTATGGTCACATGGTGACCTTGTTTAAGCCTAAATAAACTATTTTGGAAAAAAAAAAAAGAAACCAATTAACCAACACATAGTAAGAAAACATGAGCAGCAGGAAGATGAGGAAAAACAGGCAGCATACCTGGTAAAAAAGGAACGTGGATCTTCACTACAGCAAGGCCACTGAGATAACCACAAAGTAACTAAGTTCTTCAACTCCCAGTTGTTCCTATAAACCAGGGGTAGACAAACTACGGCCCTCCAGCTCTGGTGTTACTACAAATCCCATGAGGCATTGCAAGATTCTCACAGCCACAGACATGACTCCCGGGGAGAGATGCATCATGGGATTTGTCGTTTCACCACAGCTGGAGTTTGGCTACACCTGCTCTAAACACAACCAAATATTTTTACCCAATTTGGTTGGAATGGGAGAGGATGCAGCACTCTCATAACTGAGGCAATGTCCACACATGTATGGTGTAAACAGGGCCCAGAGAAACATTGTTTTTAGCCTGTATTGATAAAGGGTGATCGACACTCAACACACCTAATGAGCCCTAAGAGGATGCTGGGTGTGCTCTAGAGTGAGAGCAGGTAAATCCATGCAGATCCCACAGTGGTCATACCTCAAACACTATTTGAATAACTCCCAAGACAGACTTTACAAGAGCTCCTACACCTCTGGAAACACACTATCTTATGACCACCATACAAAGGCATCTTCATCTCAAACATTTACATGGGCATGTTTGCCTGCCAACCAACCTCCCAATGCAGTCACACCATGCAAATCACAGGAAAGGGAGCTTGGGCTGACCCTGACGAGGAGGATTGGGAATCTGTCAACACCATGATTCATTAACGCTCAAACATCAATATCCAGGAGAATGGCTATAAACTGTGATGTATAGGACACCTTTATTGCTACCCAAAATCTCCCCTAAAATGACCAATTGGTGCTTGACATGTAAAAAGAAAGCCGGCCCATTGTTCCACATATGGTAGCAGTGCACTGAGCTACATACCTTCTGGTGGGATATACACCACATTATTTTGGCAGCCTCCAGTTACTCCTTGGATTATGCACCGTACCTCCCTTCCAAGAAATAATACTTTAATGTTACAGCTTGGATATGAATATCTATCCACTTGCTGTCCATAAAAGGCCCCTACATTGCAGCAATGGTTTCTAAGGTCAGACATAGGGGAAACCTATCCAAATAACACAGGACAGACCAATTAAAACATACCCTCACATGGTCCTGGTAGATGTGCTAGAAAAAAATATATAAATACAAAAGAATGTCCATCCTCATTTAAAAGGTTTCTGGTATACTACTAGTCAACAAAAGAAACCAACATGACAGAGAATGGAGCCAAACATGAAATTATGGCCACTGTTTAGCAGCTTCAAAGACAATTCAGTGGCCATCCAATGACTGTCATGAGGACGATATGATTGTGTTTTTTGGACCAATCATGGATTCCTCATGTGAATGGGAGCAACTAGGGTAAACATGGATAGGTAGAGGCCATGAGATAAGACATCTCTGAAAAACTTTGACCAGAGGACTTCACTGGAACAGAGGACAACACTAAGACATTACAAGAAGCCATTTTCCTGTGAACGCTTAATTGCCACAAAGTCCTGTTCAATATGGAATTTGTAGACCAGCAACAACTGATGCCAAGTGTAGAAACCATTGCCTGTGCTAGAGAAGGGTACATTGTATCTATTAGCAGCCTGTATGTTTTTGTATTGTTTTACCTGTAACATTGTTTGTGCATAGCATAGGTTATATAGTAAAAGTACATTTTACAATATAACATATGCAGACATATGACCCCCCACCATGCTAATGTAAGGACTTACCTTAAATTATGTTTCTTTATCCGATCATCTTCTTTACTGTCCTTTTCAACTGTCCCTCCAGCACTGGTGCGGGTCTCCGATCCAATGCTGACTTCTCTGTCCTCTTCTCTCATGTCCCACGGTGTCTCACAATCTTCTCCCTGCAGAGAGTAATGACTGTCATTCACCGCTCCCTGCAGAGAGTGCCTCCTCCCCTCTCTGTTCCTCCAGCATTCATTGGAGGGGCAAAAAAACATGAGGGTTTAATAACCTTTAAATACTACTCGGTCAGTCTCCTTGGTTTTACTTCATGAATCTCTGAAACTCTCTGAGGTACCTGGCCTCCCCTCTGTTTAAACATTCTCACTTTTTTTTGTGTATAATGGTCTACATGTATTGTTACCAAACGTGTGTTCAGACTTTACGTACACCCAGAAATACTTATAACGTTTAGTGGAATGTATTAAAACAAAATAAAAAATATACAAACAAAGTCTAAATCTTCAATGCAAAAAAGTGTCCCGAATGAAAACAAACCAAGTTCATCTATCTCACTGTTGCAGGGTATTGGTTCCCTTCCAACACCTTCGAGGGACTTGACTGTCTGGCAAACTGTTGAAGGCTTGGGCAGGACACTCGATATCAATGGAGTGCCAGAGAGGCACGATGCCACTTGGCGGGGTCTGATGAGTCTATACACAGCGGCACATGGAGATTATTAATACAAGGTATTTTATAAGGAGGTCAACTATTGCAAACAGTCAAAAAGATGTATTTCTATATTTCCCACATGTGGTTTTGCATGGATCATTTATCCCACAATGCAATGTTTTTTTTCATTTAGAATAGGTGTTCTTTAAAGCAAACCTTTTACTTCTTTCCTTCATCGGTTCTAAACAGATGACAACTTGTGGTGTGGTGGTCACACAAAGCAATCGCTGGGATAATCTTTATCTGTAGAAAGTAATCTGCACTCCCCATTGGGAGATACACTTTTTTAATGCATGATAGGTTGCAAACTACAGAAGAAAAAAAACATTTACCAAAATACAAAAGCCTGGCTCCCAGAGATAATTGTTACAAATGGGTCTCCTCGCAGTAAATCGGGGTAATTTTCCACCCCTATTCGCTGTCATCTGAGGCCAATCAGAAAACGTAAAGGAAATTAAGCAATGGAAAGTATGAAGAAAAATATTTTGGAAAAAAAAAAAAAAGAGCTCTGATGTGGACGGGGTGAAGGGAAGTGAAACAGATACCAGAGAGTATGAGAAAATGTCCTGGAGTGCAGTGCAGCTCGCTATCTTCAACAACTGGAAAACTTTGGAAAGTTTATTTCTGCAAAACTCCAACACTGTCACTCAACATGTTGAGAATGCAACCAGTGGTAAGTGTTGGCGAGCGAAAGGTTCTCCAACTGATGCCTGTCCCCTGATAACTGAGGGCAAGCAGGCTGTTCAGGTTTGGACTGACCTAGACATGTTATCTCAAAGAGCAACTCCAGACCAGCAAGACCAACCAATGTAAATTCTACAAGTGTCCTTAGGACCTGTGTGCAAGTCGGTGCGGCACCTGATGCTCCAACTGCCCAACTTCTTCCAAGTGCTGGTAACACACTACTCCACCCGATATCTTCTCCATTAAAAGGGGTCTCACATCAAAAGACACCAGTCTGAAGCATTTCCTACCTGCAGTATGGGAAATATGAAGGCTGCAGTGACATGCATCACATTCTAAAAATGCTGGTGGCCTGGCCTGCATTTCCAGACCAGACTTTCCAGACTTCTGAATCATAGACCTGGAACAAGTGTGCAGCAAAGAAAGTTGGAGGAAAGTCAGAACTTGTTATCTCTGCGTTTTTTTCATATCCATGACTCAAAAGGATTAAGATTAGGACAGCCAGGCAACTAGCATTTTCAGAGCTCAGCAATGGCAGCCTCTTTATTTGAATATACACTAGTAACCAGTGACTTAGACATGGTACCACTCCAACAATGATGGCACTATACTCAGTGAGATCCCCTCATCCGCATAGTTGGAGGCAACGTGCGACACTGCAGCTGTCACATGTCGGCTCTATAGATGGAGAACTGAGCAATCACATACTGCTGATCACTCATCTCACAATCTTCTCCCTGCAGAGAATAATGACTGTCAGTCACCGCTCCCTGCAGAGAGTCCCCCCTCCCCTCTCGGTTCCTCCAGCTTTCATTGGAGGGACAGACAGTGGAGGGGGCGGGCACAGCAGGCTCTGGCTCTAGAGAGGCAGAGCCAGCTGTCAATCAGGAAGCGGGGTGGATCCCATCAATATTGTGGGGATCTTTCCCAGCTGTAGTGATGGGATTTTAAGTTGCCACCAGGACAGGAATAGAGGAGAAATCTTCCAATGGGTTCCCGTGGCAACTGTCTAAGTGGTTATATCCCTTAGATTGGAAAGATGCGCACACTGCCTGTTCTCAAGGACAGGAAGTGAAAGGCAATCTACCTAAGGAGACACAAATGAACAAAAAACCAAAGCCATATTAACCATTCCCTACTCCATCCAAAAATGAAAAAAAAAAACACTTTGGGCTTACACACACTTTAGTTTAGACATACTTCATCTGTAATAAAGAAATTGGTGCACTGCGACAGGTCTGCGTGAGTTACAAAACTAGCTGAACAGGATCAGAAAAATGTTGGCAGGCAAAAAGCTCACATATTTAGGTGCTTAGACAAAATACAGCTTTCATCTGCTCTACTATTCACTGCAGCTAATTTCAGCAGAAATGTTAGTGTTTCTGGAAAGGGCTAAATAGTCTTTTTGGTCACTGATGCATTAGGAAGAGTTCTGGTGCCACAACGTGCAAAACATTTTCATTTGAGCATCCCAACCCCTCACCTCCTGGAAAATGGCTGACATCTGTGTGCTGCCGATACCTCCTCCATCCTCCCCATGTAGTTATATAGAGATTCTAGAACTTACCCCAGCTCTCAGCCTTCTCTATCACATCAGCAGCCACACCTCTGTCAGATTGAAATGTCATCTGAATGACAAAGTATGGTGAAAATTCAGCAAAATGAAGGATTCCACTTTATGGACGCAGTAAAATGATGCCATCACTTTTTTTAATATAAACCTACATGAAGGAAATGAACGAACAGTTTTCAAAGGGCGCAAGAACTTTATTGGACAGTGAGAGCAGCTGAGCAGATCTGGAAGGGGGGTGACCACCACCGGGCAGACAGGAAGGAGTTAATCAGCAACTGTTAGAGTTACACATTCCAGAACATACCTGGACATGAGATATTTATCTGTCAGGAGGTTTCCTGGTAAAACGTTTAACATAAATAAGTGAGTCTGGAGAGACAAGGAAGCGCTGTAACCCTTTATGAACTAATATTGTGCAGACACCGGTTTTTGGCAGGCTGAGTTCATCTCTGTCAGTGGATCTAGTCTCATCACAAGTCCAGGAGAGGGGGGGGAGGGGGTCTGGGTGTTCAGGAACAATATGCAAGGAAAGTCCCATGACTGCAGTGAGGATGATTTATCGCCAACGGTCAGTGCCGGGCAGAAACCGAGAGCAACTGATCAGCTTTTGTTCAATCCACACACTTTAAATCTGAGGGGGAAAAGATTTCATGCAAATATATTCCTGAATAACCACAAAAAAAAGGATATAAATTCACTTTGTGTACTATGCAA
The DNA here is from genome assembly GCF_000935625.1 of Nanorana parkeri. Classification (NCBI taxonomy): domain Eukaryota; kingdom Metazoa; phylum Chordata; class Amphibia; order Anura; family Dicroglossidae; genus Nanorana; species Nanorana parkeri. Next base: position 277,887 of record NW_017306648.1, on the reverse strand, counting down.
ACCTGGATATTACCTTGTACAACTAGCTGTGACATCATTACTGGGCTGCATATAGCTTGTGCAGAGCTGTGGGAGGAGCCCAGCAGGCTCCACCCACTATAGACTGCATAAAACTATAGGAGGGGCAGATACAAAGACCAGTCACCCAGCACAAGAAGAGCAGCAGTGACTGGTCTGTATTGCAGAACGTTTCAGCACAGAGCAAAATACTGGAGATGTTTCCTGGTGGACAACTGACAGTAATACAAAAGGACAGCAAGCTTTAAAGTGGAAGGCTGAAAATATAAAACGGTCGACAAAATCAGCAGGCATTCTAAGGCTGAAGATATTGCGAAAGTCTCTACAGGAATAAACGCTTCTTTCTACCATTTGGCAAATGTCTTTTTCTCTACGCTAAGTTGAGGCATAAGCAGCTAAGCGCACAGACCCGGTGTTCTGACGAAAACTCCAACGCCTCGAGATCTCCAACGACCTGACTTCCGGTTGCGGCCATATTGACTGGGGCAACTCAGATGAATAACGTGCTGGATTAGTCTGACCCTAGCTAATTTTAATACTTTATTGCTGTGTAGTATGTGTATAGGGAAATGCCGCGGGTGGCGCACGGGCAGTAAAGCCTTCTCGGCCAAACCTCTGCCTTCTAACTAAACCGGAAGTCAGGCCGGACGTTGGAGATCTGGACCAGTTGGAACTTTCGATAGAACACCCGCATGAACACCGAGATGACGTAACTCCTGTGCGCGAGTTATCATTGGGGCCCAGCTAATCAGGCCAAACACTGAACACCTGGAAGAACACCGGAGAGAAGATGGAAGAGTTAGTGAAGGAGAAGCGTTGTGCTGGAGGGTGTTCACTTTGGCAGGGAAGTCTGCCATTATGTGCCAATATACATTTTGGCTAAAAGCTCCAGGGTATGGATGTCTTGTCGCACTCCTTACCGGATGTCCCAACTACGTATGGCGCCGCTGATTGCACTAATCGTATAAGGAATGTCACCAGCACACCAAAAGTCCATCAAGGATCACCAAGTGTTTATTTCTTCAGAACCATGTCAAGCAAAGCAAGCGCTTTCGGGGCCACACAGGGTCCCTTCAGGCTTAGCATTGACCAACCTGTCGCTTTCATTTCCAAAGCTTAAGGGCTTGTTCACACCAAATGCAGACCAGATCTGCATGAGTTTCTGCACACGCAGTGCAGTGGGTTGTGCCGCGTTTTTGACGCGTTCCAGGCCGTTTTTGGTTAAAAAAAAAAAAAAGAGAAGCTGGTTGGTTGCCATGAGCAACTGCTCCGGATTATGTCTGCTCTAATTTTTATTAATTTCTTCCCCCCCCCACCAGTAGGCAAGGTACATCCTACAGATATCTAAAGAGTCAGCTGCGGGAAAGTGACATCTTCATTTTGGCCTTGTAAGAGGGTGGAGACCCCAAACACTGCGGTAGGCTGGGCACACACCTGTAAGGTACTTAAAAAAAACGTACGATCTGCCTATCTTGCATAGGCAGATCGTACTTGCGATGATCGCAAGCCACGCCCCCTGAGGGGCGGGCTTCCGATGACCGCAATGCCGAACGAGCAGTGTGCTCTTGTGCACAGCGGCCCTTATGGCTTTTATCGTACGGACATTTCGAGCATGTCCGTAAGTTAAAAGTCGTGCGACCTTACAGTAGTAGAGGTCGGACGGCTTCCACACAACTTACGATAATCGCACGATCGCGGGATTTCCCACGATTATCGTAAGGTGTGTGGGGACCTGTAGGCTGATTCACTAAGTGATTCAGGAATGTTCACACAATTAATTGCGCAAAGATTTACTTCAATTACCCAATCATAAGAAAAGAAAATTCCCGTTTACTTATTTAATCTGCACATGATTGGGAAATTGAAGTAAATAGTCATACCATTTATTGTGTGAATATTCTTAATCTCTATAGTAAATCGGCTGCCATTTCTGAGCGATGGCAACCAGGGTAACCCATGAGCTTTATGGAGCATGCAACGGTACCTCCTTAAGCACAAGAAGCTGGGGACCATGGCCACCAGCAACGGGGAAATTTGTGCATAATTTGCCAACAGTCATCCAGGCCCACCATTAGGTCCCATTTATTTACACTTGAGCTGAGTGTCTGATTGTTTAATACGGGGTTGTTTATTTTTTAAGCATTTGTGCGTTTCAAGCTTGAGCATTTGTACTATTTTTAGCCAATGAAAAGCTCAGTATATTGCAGGCTATTGCCCACGATATACTGAGAGCTCCGCAGCTGGGAGGGATCCCCACAATACTATCAAGATCCACCCAGCTGTGAGTGTGACAGCTGGCTCTGCCTATCTAGAGGCAGAGCCAGCTGTGCCCGCCCCCTCCCCGTCCGTTCTTCCAGTCAGTGCTGGAGGATCAGAAAGGGGAGGGGGGGAATCCATGCGGGGAGCTGTGACTCACAGTCACCGCTCTCTGCAGGGAGACGATCGGAAAGTGAGTGAACAAGGTCGGCTCTAACTATGAGTACAAATCACTCACCTCAGTTCTTCTTTAAGTCTATTGGGGCTTAAATGCTAGACTTTGCCTCAAAAGCAACTTTTTGAGCTACAGGTGTTTTTCTACGAGCGGCTGAACGTGAACAGGGACCATTGAAAACAATGAAATTCCTCCTATTAAACATTGTAGCAGAAGTTGTAAAAGAAGTATGGCCAGTAAATGGAAGCACCTCTTACATATCCCAATAGGAGGCTCAAGCATTCAATCCTCCTGAGCATTCGAGCTGCAAAACGCTCAGGTGTGAATGGGGCTGTAAAGAAGAAGAAGTATGGCCACCAAAAAGAAGCATCTATTACATGTCCCAATAGGAGACTCAAGCATTCCTCTTGCTGAACGTTGTAGCGCTGAGGCATTCGAGCTGCAAAACGCTCAAGTGTGAATGGGTCCATAAGGAAGAAGTACGGCCAGTAAATGGAAGCAGCTATTCCATGTCACAATAGGAGGCTCAAGCATTCAATCCTATCCAGAGCAGACCAATGTAAAAATGGCAGAGAACAGATGGTCACACCATAAGGTTCAAGACCTGCGTGTGGATAAGAGCCATCGATATATGTTGAGAGCAAATGAAAGTAGACTGGAGCAACAAAAAAACACAAAAAATCACTGTTGCCTTCTGCTTTATGAGAACCTAATTTCTACCACCCGAGCGTAAGGGAACATTGAAAAGGGTGTTTGTGTGCAAAACGATTGTTAGCGGTTTTCATGTACCGATCCATTGCGCTCACCTTTTTTTTTCTTATGCACTTTACTGCTGTTGATTTCTCCCTACTACTGGAAACCGGGAGTGTCAGGGACTGAATGTATAAAGCCTCACAGCTATGAAGCCACAATTTCAGACCCCGTCTCCATTACGGTGTACTCCAGGGGGTAAAGTACTGTGCAATTATTTAATATTGGCGCACTGAAGACTCTTTTTGAGATGGACATAGCAACTCCATTATTGCAATGAGCTAAAGTGACATTTTGAAATGCTACATTAAAAGTTATGTTTTAATTAGGAGCGGACCACATGTCTGAGGGCTAAGGCACACAGGCAGGTTTTTTTTATAACACACTGACACTACTAAAATCACTCACAATGAATTGCTTTGGCTGGAACACACTTATATTGTCCAAGGCTCAATGGTGATTTTCAGTCGTACAGTAGCTCCCTTTTACAAATTCTGCAGCATTGAAACAGCAATTCTAAAACTAGTAAACCCCGAGTACGTAGGTCTAGGTCAGAGCGGTCTGTGTTGTGGCTACAGAACCCCTTTTTATACACTGGCTATATAAGAGAAAGAAAATCTGCTTGGCTGCTGTGGGCAACAGAGCCAGCTTGAAAAACCAAATCTTCCAGGTGGACAGAACAGTCGGGAATTGTGGCAGGGAGATCTCTCCAAGGTTCTCTGTGTGTCGCCTGTCACTTTAATCTAGAAAACGTACATGAGCTTCTTTTTGAGTAGAACCATGTACCCAAAGGCTCCATTCACATATAACATTTACGTTTCCCACGAGGAAGACTGTGCGGGACTAAAACGCTAATATTTTGAATACGAACAGAAGACTCTCTTTTGCGGCTACTAAACAGCCGTGAATGTGCGGAATCCGCTGGATTATCTCGCCTGTACTATTTCGGGGGCCAAGCGGTTTTGTACATTAAAGTGCATTGTATTTTCTGTTTAGAGTGGCTCCACGCATATCCGTACAGCCGAATACGAGCAGACAGCCTCTCACATGTGAATGGAGCCTTAGGCCCCATTCACACCAGGGCGTTTTTGTCGTGAACCGCCTACATGAACAATCCCATACATTCCTATGGTGACCGTTCATGCAAGCACAGCATTTTGCACAGCAGTTACATAAAAGACCTAATTTTACATACAAGCACAAACACTTGGACATGTTTGTGAAGTTGGGATAGTCTATTCTCATTAAGTCATTCTTAATTAAGGATCCATTAAAGGAGAATTATGAGGCGAGTGATTTTCACTCAGCCTCATTATCTGAGCCGACCTGTGACAATGAAACTGTCACAGGTCGGCTCAGTAGATCGCGAAGTGAGCGAACACATACTGGCGCTTGCTCACTTCTCGATCTATCAGTGCAGAGAGCCATGACTGTCACTCACGGCGCCCTTTAGGGATTCCCCCCTCCCTAGTCCGATCCTCCAGCGCTGACTGGCAGAACGGACGGGGAGGGGGTGGGTACAGCTGGCTCTGCCTCTAGATAGGCAGAGCGAGCTGTCACTCACACAGCTGAGTGGATCCAGACAGAATTGTCGGGATCTGTTCCGGCTGCAGCATCTCAGTATACCGCGAGCTACTGAGCATAGGGTGACAGGAGGACGCTAGTTTGTGTCCTCCCGTTACCCTTAGGAGAACTATGGGGAAAAGCCCTGACCCCATAGTTCTCCTTTAAAAGGATATTAGCTGCTGTCCTGATACAAATTTTACAGACATTGCATCATCATCGAACATAAAAACAATTCGTTCCTTACTCTCCTAATGAAAGAATTATAGTGGAACTCCAGCTGAACTGTCTCGCCAATGAAAATATTTGGAATTCTGTCCAGTCCGTCTTGTCATTTATAAACCACACTGTACAGCCAGCAGGGTGACATGATTTTCCTATAATTATCACACTGAGATCTCAAACAGTACACAGGTGACACATGAAGCTGCGAAATTAAAAACACAAATTATGGTGACACTTTCCTGGATATGTAGTGGCAGAGGTACCTGGACTATGAGTTTGCCTGAACAGAATGTTAAAAAAAAAAAAAAAAGAACCTTTGGCAGGTGACAGTAAATATTTCTGCAATGTATTTCAGCCTGGCGTTCGTCTTTAGCTTTGTAGCTTATTATCTAGGTCAGTTGTGCAATAATATGATGTGCAAAAGCTGGAAAACACACCCGCCTTTTCCATCTCCGTTCTGGATCAGTGTACAGAAAAAGGAATCGATAGATAGATATGATATCGCAACTGCAAATACACTATTAGAAAAAATACTCGTATGTTGGGCACTGAAAAACAACTTCTGTAGAGGGTATTGCTCCATGCTATTTGCCCTCTTAGACTTCAAGAGGCAGACGTAATGGAATTTCAAGACAGGAATTCATCAGTGTGTAAAAAAAAAGGAGACCCCCCCCCCATAACATCTGTAATATCTTCTTCATATGCTCCCGAAATTGTTACATCTTTAATTAATCCAAGCTTGTTTATATACTCCTCAGCCTGTAATTTCTGTTTGCTGGCCCTTTAACAAAGACAATAACGAAACTTTACTTGTTATAAATGTATACATATGAGTAAAAATATAATTGCCTTGTCCCAAGAGTTCACATGTTGCCTCTAAAAATATACAAGGTTCAAATGTCATGGAAATTGCAATTAAAAGATCTAGTGGGACGTCTCTTGTGAGAGGCTGGAGGACTAGGGAGAAGGCAGCGGCGGAGGCTTAAGGGACCAACTGCTTTCCAGGTGCTCACATTTCGTTTAATGAACTGACTAATGAGTACGCCACAAATAACACTCGCCTTGTAGACCGTTTCTCAACATGCCTTAAAGATTGTATATGACTGATTTTGCTTTCAATCACATTGTATTGTTATATCTGATGATTTCCTCAGCCAATAAAGAATTTTAGAATATATCATCACCACACACAAAAAAAAAATAAAAAAAATAACACTCGCCTTGTGTATGTTTAAACAATACATCTACACAATGGACAGGATGGTCACATGATTTGTGTAGGTCACACATGCTCAGAAGGGGACTGGGACCAGTCAGGGGCACTGGACGATAACCTTCTCACATAGACATCAAAAGGATTTTATTCCACCTCAAGTAACCATTTTCAGGGCCAAGCATACCCCTTGAATTGTGCAGCAAAAACACCTTGGAAATTATTAACAGACTTATCAGAGTCTCCTCTATTGTTACAATGGAAGACCATGGTCCCAGACACCTTAATCGCCCTAGATGTTCCACAATCATGTTGCTGTAACAAAAGCCTATCCAAGTGGTCAAATGTCCACAGATCAGATGACTGGTCTGTTAAGATTCTGCAAGGCCAAACTTTTCATTGTCCTCCCTCAGACATGGGACTGTAAACTCAATCCTCCCGAAAGGGTTAAGGGCCAGAAGGGCTACTCGTCTTATGTCTATGGGAACAAAGATCTTGCCACCCTTTTTTACATGGTGTGAAACAGGTATTGCTCTCCCAGACAACATCTTCATCTGCTTCTCTCCAGAAGGATAGCACCATCCATGATCAACATGTTTCCAAATTGGCATTCCAACTTGAGATGCCAATTTAGAGCTGACACAATTATGTCAATCCAAATACCTGTACAGTTCTTGGGCTGCAGCAAGGGGTTGACATTTGTGAACAGCCCTCACCTTGTGCCGTGCCAAAAGTTAAAGTGTTGCAGTCTAATGACTGGGGCAGATGAGACTGAGAAAATATGTTTCCTCCTGACTGGTGACACCATCTCAGTCTAGGCAAAGTCAATGGACTGGAGGTCAAAGACTGCTATTTAAAGATGAAATACTGTATATATTTTTTTTAATTTATAGGCTAAAGTCATGAAATGGAACAGAATGACTAATTTTACAAAAAATAGTGGTAGGTTCAGCGCATCACACCAAACTGGCCCTAAACCAGGGCTGGACAAATCCCAGGAGCCAGGTAACCAATGCTCCCTAATCATTACAGCTGGCACCTAAAATTTGCCATACACTGTTCTATTTTTATATACACTCACCGGCCACTTTATTAGGTAAACATTACTAGTGCCGGGTTGGACCCCCTTTTGCCTTCAGAACTGCCTTAATTCTTCATGGCATAGAATCAACAAGGTGTTGGAAACATTCCTCTGAGATTTTGGTCCATATTGACATGATTTCATCACGCAGTTGCTGCAGATTTGTCGGCTTCACATCCTTAATGCGAATCTCCTTCTCCACTACATCCCAAAGGTGCTCTATTGAATATAGATCAGGTGACTGTGGAGGCCACTGGAGTATAGTGAACTCATTGTCATGTTCAAGAAACCAGTTTGAGATTTGAGCTTTGTGACATGGTTGGTGCGTTATCCGTTCTCTGTAAACCCGAGAGATAGAGGTGTATGAAAATCCCAGTAGATCAGCAGTTTTTGAAATACTCAGACCAGCCCGTCTGGCACCAACAACTATGCCACGTTCAAAGTCACTTAAATCCTCTTTCTTCCCCATTCTGATGCTCGGTTTGAACTTCAGCAAGTCGTCTTTGCCAAGTCTAGATACCTAAATGCATTGAGTTACTGCCACGTGATTGGCTGATTAGCAATTTGTATTACCAAGCAATTGAACAGGTGTACCTAATAAAGTGGCCAGTGAGTGTATATAAAATATATAACAGATTCCTCCATCCATGCAAAACAGTATAGATGGACAAATCTCCCGCTGAGTCCTTTGTATGTCCATGGTCACCAGCCGCTGTCAGAATACCCGAACAGTGATGTAAGCTGATTGGCTGTCGCCACTGTTAGTCTGAAGATTTTCCAGGCGGCTCCTTTAAATTTTCTGATCGAAGGATTCCAGGCAGAAGGGTGCAGAAAGGGTGTATGGCAGGGCTGCAACAACTAGTCGATAATAATCGATGAAAATAGTTGGCAACTATTCTAATTATCTGTTAGTTAGTTGGGGGAGAGGGGGAGAAATGTTAATGGAACCAATCGATTAGTTGAAAAAATAAAAAATCGAACTAATCAATTATGAAAATAATCGTTAGCTGCAGCCCTGGTGTATGGTTTAGTGTAGGGCCAACTTAACTTGAGCTTTTCTTTAGTAATGGTCATTAAGGCTGGCTCCCACAAAATCCTGCTGGTTCCCAGATGGACATACTGGCTCCTGAATTACATAATAATGTGTCCACCCCTGGCCTAGAGTATATAGTAGTACACCTGAGGCCTAAAGCTGGTTATACACTGCTCGCATTTTGGCCAAGTCCTGCTGACTCAACTGAGTTTTGAGCAGTGTGTGGCCCTGCTAGCACCACCCGGCTGAAAAGTGCGTTATGCAATTGACCTAGAAGGAGCTGGGTGGAAAATTGCTGGTTGAATAGTAACTTCAGCCAATTAGCTGCAGTTACTGCTTGGGTATTTTGACAGCGTGGGGCCCTCTCAGTCGGAATACAATAGCCTGGCAGGGAAGATTCCTTCCTTCACAGGTGGAACAAAATTTAGAAGTGTATGGCCAGCTTTAGATTGTGAACTCCTTCAGGGAAAAGGAATGGACATGAGTGGTGGTCAATGCTCTGTAACAAACCATGAAATGATAGTGCTATAAAATATAGAGCTGCAACAGTTAATCGATTTAGTCGATAAAATCGACGATTGAAAACGTTGGCAACGTTTTCGATCGTCGATTCGTCGGCTATCGATTGATTTGCCTGTTCGGGGCTGTTCCGGGCTCCACATGCGGCCTGAGCCACACGCCACACGCTGCTCCCGCTGCGGCCGCCGTGCCGTGTAAGCCACGCCCACCGCACAGGACGCTGAAGCCGCGCACGCCGCTGCTCTACTTCCTGACGCGATCTCCCTCACTCGTCGCTGGCCCGCCAACAATCGAGGGCCCACCTTCTGAAGCCAGTGGTGGACGGAGCTGCAGTGTG
>NW_017306648.1:262382-268532 GCF_000935625.1 Nanorana parkeri | reverse complement strand
GGACGCCACGACCACGCCACGTATGCCACGCCCACCACACAAGCCGGACACACGCCCGCAGAGCACGCCGCCGCGACTTACAAGGGTTCAGAAACAGGTAAGGGGGACCTGTTTTAATGTTTCCTGTTTTAAAAAAAAAAAGCGGCACACTGTAGAACACCACCAGCTATAGAGGAACAACAAATCCCAGCAATAATATATTAAACACCCGGTATAATGTATTATTGCTGGGACTTGTTGTTCCTCTATAGCTGGTGGTATTCTCCATTGCGCTGTATAATGTATTTTTGCTGGGATTTGTTCCTCTTTAACTGGTCAGTGGTAATCTGCATTGCGCAGTATAAATCATTATACAGCGCAATGGAGAATACCACCAGCTATAGAGGACTACAAATCCCAGCAATAATACATTATATACAGCGCAATGCAGAATAACGCCAGCTACAGAGGACTACAAATCCCAGCAATAGTACATTATAGTATAATGTACTATTGCTACATTCCTCTATAGCTGCTGGTATTCTGCACTGCGCCGCTGTATAATGTACTATATTGCACACCACACTTTTTTTTTACTTCCACCGCGCCAAGCTTGCTCCCGTGATGGACTACAATCTTAACACAAAACTAGTCGTCAATCACTGGAGCCTTTTTTTTTTTTATCCGATTAACCGATTAATCGAACTTAATAATCGGCCAACTAATCGATTATGAAAATAATCGTTAGCTGCAGCCCTAATAAAATACAAATAACAAAAGCTGGTACATGGTTGAAAACTGCATCTATACTGCGCTAAAAAGTTACATTTGTGGTGACTGTATAACAAATTGTGCCCTGTGGGGTAATGCCAATGAGACAGTTACAAAACACATCTCTATTCTATATACAAAGGCTGCATGGGGTACTCAATTATATGGTCCTAAACACAGACCACACCAAAGAGGTCTTCTATTTAAATATGTATACATCTTACAGTCCCGGTGTTAATTAAAAAAGCTGAAGTGCTGACTGTTGACAGTACACATGAAATAGCTATCAATAGCATGCCGAATGCTTAGATTTGACTGACTGGTTCCTGAATTCTGGATTAAAGTAAATCTTTCCTGAAAGAAATACAGGGGATGCTCCACTGCATCATTTTGAAGATGCTTCTTGCCTGGCTGTTATGCTGTCATTTGTCTATTGTATCACCTTGGTACTGGGCAGCACAGTGGCGTAGTGGTTCTGCCTTGCAGCACTATGGGTCACTGGTTCGAATCCCAGCCAGGTCACTATCTGCAAGGAGTTTGCATGTTCTCCCTGTGCTTGCGTGGGTTTCCCCTGGGTACTCTGGTTTCCTCCCACACTCTAAAGACATACTGGTAGGTTAATTGGCTCCTCTCTAAGTTGGCCCATGTATGTATGTGAGATGGGGACCTTAGACTGTAAGATCCTTGAGGGTAGGGACTGATGTGAATGTGCAACTATGTAAAGTGCTGTGTACATTGTCGGCGCTATATAAATACCTGTAATAAATAAATACATTCTGTCTGAGCCACTGACCTGGAACTAGTAGGCAGAACAGTAGAGTAAGAGAAAAGTCCTTATTCGCATTGTTGTCCCAGGTCCCGGACTCAAAGTATTGAATCTAGAAGATCGGCACAACATCCAGACAACGAGGCAATGTCAGCTCATGAAAGGCTGCATTTGATTTGACCCCACCACTGCTTTACATTGAAGAAAATTCACACATGCAATGAGCAGTACGAGTATAGATATAAAAGTTGTAATATAATAATTGATGCGCCTTTCATCCCTTTCTAACCATCTTGATCAGCATTGTGTATCTGTGAAAGACAAATTAACAGTCATTGGGCAGCCATGTCACATAATGAACAAACAGTGAACCTGTATTCACTCAGCCACACTGCGTGAGCCTATCTGTGTTCACAAGCCCACATCAAACACATCAATCTATGTCTGTATCATCACTGGGCCCATTTCCACTGATGTGACCCTTTTAAATATCCGTCCGGTATTTAATCCATACGCAATGCATTTCTCCTCACCAAGGCAGCGCAAGTTGATTCACATTCATTTGGCCAGGTCACACAAGCCATTCTACATACCTAAAAGCAACAGCTGATTCATATCTGCCATGTTAACTGAATATATAATTTACACCGGACGGCTTATTAACGAAAGTCAAAATAAAGAAAGGAACCTATGGTGCCACAAGCATCCACAGTCCAGCTAACGTCTCACTAATAGACCTCTACTTCCCTCTCTTCTAAGTTTGCCCCATTTGGGAATTTAGGGGCAGCCTGTAACAACTACTGACTTAATCCTGTCCATAAAATCCATGAAAAACAAAATTGTTTTTATCTGCATCTGAGCGTCAGCCAGTTACAATAGTTATATCACATTCAAACCTCATGTGCAACCAAAGATACGTTTAATGGAAGGCTGCCAAATGGTAAAGATGTCTTCCTTACATGTGGCAGCCTTCCAAAATATATGTGTATATATAATTTATATAGAATATATTTCAGTGATGCACATGATAGAACACACATCTCTATACAGTGTGATGCCAACACATTGTTTACATACATTGTTATACTTTATACCATTTGTAAAGTCCTACTTAAAAGAAAAAAAGGACCACTGCCAAAATAACACACCATCCTTGTGGGCAGATCAGTCATGTTCTGCTGATGTGTTCGTAAAAAATCTGAGCTGCCGGTCATTTTCCTGGAAATGGGCTTAGGAAAAGAAAAAAAAAATTGGTCTACAACTCCGTCCTTTTTGGCTGAGCCGATGTTACAAACAACTTCACTCTGTGCTTTATATCAAAGAAGTGTCAAACATCTGTGGTCAACTGGCTGGCTTGAATATTGGTTCTGCCCTCACACATTTGGAATATCGACCAAAAAAACCCAAAAACTCACATATCCACTTGCACATAATATTTTTGGGGAAAAAACAGTAATAATTGTGCATCAATTTGTAAAATTACTGAACGGAAAAAACAAAAAACTGCCTTTACAATTGTCAATATCTGTGTACATTGCGGATTTCTTTTCCCTACAGATATTCAAAGAAGGGTCGGATATTCCCGCACTATTTGACCAGCCCCGAGCCCCCCTGGCAGGTCTAAAACACAAACGTTTAGTGGAATTTTCACTGTTCTTTCACGAGCGGAGGTGTAGATGAGATGCACTGGCAGACAACATCTTACCTCAGGGGGGAAGAAAAGCCACCAAAGCAGGTTTTTAACGCTGGCTGAGCTAAGAAATTATTATTATTATACAGGATTTATATAGTGCCAACAGTTTGCACAGCACTTTACAAAATTAAGTGAGACAGTACAGTTACATTACAATGCAAGACAAGAGGGTTAGGGGGCCCCGCTTGTGAGAGCTTATATATCTAAAAAGGGAGGGGAAGTGTTTGATAAGGTGTATGAGAGGATGGATATGGTAAAAATTCAGTTTTTAGGTAGAGGCAGGGTAGGCTTCCCAAAGAGATGGGTTTATTCATGGATCCCCTAAAGATGGACAGAGTAGGAGATAGCCGGAAAGATTGGGGTAGGGAGTTCCAGAGGATCGGAAAGACTCTATAGAGAGGTCCTAGAATGGGAGGAGGTGGCAAGAGAGCTAAAGAGCACAAGGTCTTATGAGGTGCGAAGAAGACAGTTTGGGCAAGATTGTGCAACCAGTTTGGTGATGTAGCTTGGGGCAAAGTTGTGGATGGATTTGTTTGTTGTTAGTATTTTGAATTTTATTCCATTTGTGAGCAGAAGCCAGGGGAAGGATTGGCAGAGATGGGTGGTAGACACTGTGCAGTTGATAAGATGGATTAGTCTGGCAGCAGCATTAGGGATATAGTTCATAGGAGGGGAGGGGGGGTAGCCTGGGTAAAGGTAGGCCAAGGAGCAGGGAGTGGCAAAAAGTCAAGATGAGTATCTTGGTGGTGTTGTTGGTTAAGAAGGGGGGCTTGGTATGGTTAGGTTACAGAGTTGAAAGCGGCAAGATTTGGACAGTGATTGGATGTGGGGCATGAAGAAGAGGGCAGAATCCAGGAGTACACCTAGCACCCTGGCATGAGGTGAGGCACTCATAGTTGTGCTATTGATCGTGATGGAAAGTCAGAAGAGGGCACATGGAGTGGGAGGAAATATTATGTGCTCAGTTTTAAAGGATTTACTTTTAGAGAGTTGTGTGACATCCTTACAGACATGTCAGTAAATTTGTAATGTGCAAGATGACTGAAGGGGTTAGCTGAGGAGAAATAGACGTGGGTGTCGTCAGCATAGAGATGGTATTGGAAGCCAATACCATCAACTGACAAAGAGGAGGTGTAGATAGATAATAGAATGAGTCTGAGGATAGAGCCTTGGGGGGCACCTAAGAGGAAGAGGCTAGGGGGAGATGGAGTTGTAGGTGACACTGAAGAAGCACTTAGATAGGGAGGAGAACCTGGAAGAGCAGAGCCTGTGAGGCCAAGGAAGTGGCATTTTTTGAGGAGAAAAGGGTGGTCAACTGTATCAAAGGCAACAGAAAGGTCTCCTTGTCACAGATCAGATACAGAGCTGATCTGTTCTCTGTGATTCCACAGGCCTGCAGTTGTTGTTCCCCCTTTACTGCTGCGGTTCTACAAGCATGTGCTCTAGGCTACTTTCTGTCTAGCCCCCACCTCTCACCTTTTTTAAGTCCTGCTCAGTTCAGCTCCCTTTGCCCAAGCAACACTCCTGTTGCCTCCAAGCTCCCACTTACGCCTTTGCTGCTGACCTGCTTTTCCCTAGGGCTGACCTTTCTGGTACTGACTTGGCTTTCTTCACCTCCCTCTGATTACGTTTGTCTGCTGCCACCCCTGACCTTTGTCCTGTCTTCTTCATCTCTGTCTACTCCGTTACCATCTCACCTTTTTGTCAGTGCCAACGTGAACACTGCCACATTTTCCTTGTGTGTGTATAGGTACTCCTCGCCACGCGTTCAGCAGGGTGAACCTGGGGACTGCGACCTGGCACGAGGACACAGCTAAGCCCAAACTTCTGTGGGGGGGGGGGGCAGAATACTGACTGGCCCATAGACCCCCGGCACCCCAGGGAATCCCATGCCACCTGCTTGCTGGTGGGCTTACATTTCTTGAATCATGACACTAATAGTAGAGTATTGACCATTGGTTTTGGTAGGGCAGTTTCTGTAGGTGAAATGTGGTAGATGAAAGCCAGACTGTAGGGGGTTGAAATGCTTCAAAGCAGTTACGATTATTCAAAATGGTCAAATTCAATGCAACCCATGGATAGGACCATAATTAAATGCTAAGCTCTTTAACCTTGCAGCACTGGGATCTGATTGCTACCAACCACAACATCTAAATGAAACTTGTATACCTTCTTTGTGTATGTGCGGGTGTGTATGACTAAGCTAGGGGACATTAGATTGCATGCTTTTCCATGAATCATTGAATGGGCTATGTAAATACTCTCAGGAGTGGGTCAGCACTATATAAAACACAAGTTTAAAAAAAACATTTTTAACCTGTATAAATATGCCTCAATCTGCACCTACAGACAGCGGAACCCAATCTCTGTAGTGCTTGTTCCTGGAAATAAACCTCCCCCTCTCAAAGAAAATGAGAGCAACAAAGATTGGTCAAAAGATCTACCATTCCAAGCAAATCAATTGCAAAATCACTGGATACCCTTGGTCCCTATAAAATGTCTTCTGATGAGATCTACCCAATTAAAAAGCCATACATTATACAGTCTTGGTGATCCCAGCCTCTTCATCTATTGAGGGACTGCAGGTTCCAATACAACCACCAGGTCTTGCTAGGATTTGTAGTTCCCCACCAGAGCCACAGGTTTAAAACCTCTAAGCAGTAAGATTTTACAGATCGCCTACATAAAAGCCCAATAATCTGATTGCCAGCTCTTTGGCTTGAAGTATGTGCCAGGCACCCTCCCTCTCAGAATGCAACGGCTTTGCAATTTACATAGACGAAGGATACTCTCATCCCCACATCTGTTCACTCCATTGTAACAAGAGCCTCAATCTGCTGCATCCTCCAGGAACGCTGGACCCGCTGCAGACACCACAAACACGCAATGTGGCATCTAGCTAATAAACTTGCATCCACAAACCTGGAATATCCATCGCATT
>NW_017306648.1:260385-262351 GCF_000935625.1 Nanorana parkeri | reverse complement strand
GAAAGCCTGTTTGGCTGCGCTCTATCAGACTGTAAGCTCCTGTGGTCACAACAGCGCAAATTCGTCCACAGACTGCAAAATGCATTTAATTCACAAAGCACATTAGCGAGGGGTGTCAGACTCCGAACGAAGAGCTTGCATAATGGCAGCGAAGACCAATACATCCATTACGACGGCTGAAGGCAGGTCAGGTTTCCCCCCCTCTGATAAAACCAACATTTGACAGCTTATTTGAAAAAATTAATAATTTGCGCATACAGCCAGCGAACAGTCAGAAATCAGAATTTCTAAATGAGGGCAATCAGTTGACGATGTAAAAAATGATTACAGGTTATTTTTTTTAGAAATCAGACACAAGCCAGGGGCCACTTTCTTCGCACCAAAGACCATTGGGCCAATATGATTTTTTTGACCTAGCATAGATGTATGCATCCCAAAAACCCCATTGTGAGACATATTACTCTAGTCAGCAGGAATGTATTGGTGTTCCACAACTGTTTGCGAGCTGTGAAATATGACGGTTTCCAGAGGCAATACCTGCCTGTGTATGGATAAGGCTAGAAAACAATAATATTAGTCACCTCCAGCTAGAGCCATACAAAGGAGTCACATCTAGAACTGCACAGATCAACGTCACAACGCAGAATGGATTGCTAGCACATAAGCCAAAAACACATGGAACTGGAAATAAAATACAGATTTGTAACATAGGCATTTCATATATTCATTGCAAGCAAAAAAACTAAATCAGATCAGAAATAGCAGTTTGTGTTTGGACTGTCAGCTCTGTGGGCCAGGTGTGTTCTCATCACACCATCCAACAGGCAGAATATTCTGTTCTAAATAATGGAAAGCACTCAGTACAGAGGCTTCCCATTCATTCATAAACTGGTAACAGTAAAATATTTACTATCACCAGTTTCTGTTTGGGGAGTGAGCGCTTCTCTCCATTGAGAAAGTCATGAATGAACAGGAAGTGATGTAAATCACATCCTGTTCATTCATAACTAGGGACACATAGTACTATGTGTCCCCAGTTATTTACAAACATTGGAGTGATCAGACGATCCACTCAGTGTTTGCTCTGCACAGAGGATCGGTAATTATCACTGATAATTACCGATCCTCCGCTCGGCCACACACAGAGCCGCTGTCATCCTGAAACTGACAAGATGACAGCAGCTCCGCTCTCCTCACCGCTGGACCATCCTGACAGCTGCAGCTTCTCTCCTCCTTTGTGCTTGGCCATCCTGACAGCAGGCAGCACACCCTCCTGCGCCCCCCGCCGCAGGCTACAGCGGACATTTTCTCCTCGGAACCCCGCTGCCTCAGCCCACACAGGCAGTGGGGATCCGAGGACAGCGCTGAAACGGGAGGGCTGGGGGCGCTGGAGGGAGCGCTGTCATGTCGGATGGCCGAGTATTGAGGAGGAGAGAAGCTGCAGGCTGTGCCGCCCGAGGACGAGCTGTGTCCGCTGCCTGGCGCCCTTGTTACCATGGCG
Organism: Nanorana parkeri; assembly: GCF_000935625.1. Classification (NCBI taxonomy): domain Eukaryota; kingdom Metazoa; phylum Chordata; class Amphibia; order Anura; family Dicroglossidae; genus Nanorana; species Nanorana parkeri. The sequence continues at coordinate 260,850 of NW_017306648.1, read as the reverse complement.
CCCTGTGCGGCTGCACAGCTTGAACACCCCAAAGGCCAGCCCTGCACATAGATATACACATTCTCTCTCACTCACACATAGATATATACACACACACACACACTCTGCCTCACAAATACACACACTCTCTCTCTCACACGTAGATATACACACACACCATCACATATAGATACACACAGTTATACACACACACTCTGTGTCACATATACACACTCTCACACATAGATATACACCTTCTCTCTCACATATAGATACACATAGATATAAACAAACACTCTCTATCACCTATAGATACACACATAGATATACACTCTCTCACATATACACATGATCACCTATAGATACACACACGCACTCTCACATATATACACACTCTGCACATATACACGCACTCTCACATATAGATAGACACACACAGACTCTCACATATAGTCTCTCTCTCTCTCTCTCTCTCTCTCTCTCTCT
>NW_017306648.1:252682-258117 GCF_000935625.1 Nanorana parkeri | reverse complement strand
TCTAGGTATACACCAAGATGGCGGCACCTATATCGGCGTGTAACATCACCTGACGCCATGCATGCTTGGCATCATGTGATGTCATGCTCCCCGCCTCAAAGATGGTGGCCAACATGGCCGCCGCACATTATTATGTGCCTGAATACATTTTTCCTATATTCAGGCAAATTATAATTAATTCATTTAACATGTAGTCTAGGTTTTGTGTTTTTTATATTTACTTTTCTGGACGCACTTACTTGAGAAAAGGGTGTCGGCATGACATCCGAACACTATTTTTATAGACTCTATTTTAGTTTGACATTTACTGTTTACCGCTTGTTTGACTACTGTTTTTTTTTTGTTTTTTTTAATAAGAATACTTAAATTGTGCCTACAAGTTTAATACCTTTGAATAAAAGTTTTATTTTTATCATACTTTTTAATGTTTCTTTGGGGCTTAACAAAATGGGAGACTTTAAATGGTGCGGATATTGGAGAAATGGTGTGGCCTGAGGGGTGTGGCCACTGAGGGGTGTGATCGTTGAGGGGCACTGTCAAGCTTTCTCGCACAGGGCACCTAAAGGCCTAAGGCCAGCCCTGTCTATGTGTGTATCTATATGTGAGAGAGAGTATGTGTATATCTATATGGGAGATAGTGTGTATATCTATGTGTGTGGTGGCAGTTTGTGGCAATGCCACGGATTATGCTGGCAACACGGTCACTCAGGACTCAGCCAGAGGGGCTGAGAGGTTCCAGAATGCAAATAGTTCTGCAGGGAAGAAACTGGCCTTTCAGTTTCTTCCAGTTTTTCTGGATTGTAGCTGGGATCTGGATCTTTGGAGATTTCTTAAGGTGGCCATACACTGTACAACCATCGCAAGACCTTAGTCTTGCGATGGTTGTAAAGGGATTAAAAAAACGTACGATCTGCCCATCTTGGACGGGCAGATCGCACTCTCGATCATCGCAAGTCACGCCCCCTGAGGGGCGGGCTTGCGATGACTGTAATGAGGGGCGGGCTTACGCTGACTGCAAACGGGCAGTGTGCGCGTGGGCACACCGGCCCGTTCGGCAGTTGTCGAACCAGCAGGCCACCAACTCGCCGAGAATCGTACGATTCCCGGCGGGTTTTCAAACATGCTGGTTCGATGGAAGACGTGCGACCGTACAGTAGAAACGGTCGCATGCCTTCCATACACTGTACGATTCTCGTACGATCGTGGGATTTCCCGCGATTCTCGTACGAGAATCATGCAGTGTATGGGCACCTTTAGTGTTCTGGATGGGATGAAATCTCCAGTCCTGTGGTCAGGTGCTGCCGGTGATCAGGTGGCTGAGAGCAGCCTCATTAAGAGCTCATAGGAGGAGTTAGTAGTGTGTGCTGGAGGCACATGAGGGTCGAGCCAAGCCAGTGGTGTGTGGGTGTGCAGGAGGCACACGACCATAAGCAGACTCCCTGTGTATGCTGGACGCATGTGGAACAGCCAGGGGAGTCTGGGGAAGGTTGGTGACCCAAGAGACCTAGTGGACACTGCTGAGAGAGCAGTGTGAGCGCTCACGAGGGGTGATCGGAGAGAGTATCACACAGAGGTGTGTTAAAGACTGTACTTGCTGAAACATCTGCAAACTATTTTGTGTTGAAGAAATAAAAAAGACTTTTGGTTAAAGGAAAAGCCTGTGCCAGTGCTCTGTGAGCTCACCAACATCATAGTGTATATGTGAGTGTGTGTGTCAGTGGCGGAACTACTGCCACAGCGACCCATGCGGGTGCTATGGAGCCTGCGACAGAGGGAGGCCTGGTTAGGAACAGAGCTTTTAATCCTCCCGGGTCCCGGCCTCGGTGCCAACTCTACTTTATCCCAGGGAACTACTGGAGCGGACAGGCTGACTGGGCATGAAGATCGGTCTCTGCAACCCCGGACATTGTAGGCAGAGACAGCCGAATGGGTGGGGTCAAGCGCCTGCTGCCTTCTCGGGATTGGTTAGCAGGAGAAGTGGGCGTGGTTTGGCGGTAAGAACGTGGCGCGGCTGTTGACGGATGGACCTCGGGGATACCGAGGAGGGGACAGAGGTAGGGAGACATCTGCAGTCAGCTAGTGGCTTGAAGTTAATGTCAATGGGGCTTGTCAGTCAATGGGGCTGAAAGTTGAAGCATTGTGCTGGCCCTGTTGTTGTATGGTGCTGTGACAAGACTTCCCAGGTGTCTGCTGGCTTTCTTAGCCAGCAGACACCTGGGAAGTCTTGTATGCTGCCCGGGTCATTCATTACTGTGCTGTGCCTGTCATTGTCCAGCAGTACTGTCCCTGCTCTCTGTCCCTCAGGGCTTGCTCACACCAATTACAGTGCGTTCCAGAGCGGTTGCTGCTGGAACGCACTGTATCACACACTAAACTCCCCCCTGCGTTCTAGGGTGGGAGGGGGTGTGGCGATGCATTGAAGTCAATGGCACAGCAGCCACGCCCACTGCCCGCAGTGTGGTCGCCCGCACTCAAACACGTGGCAAAACAATGCCTCTGTTCCGGTTCAGTGCGATCACCAAAAAATAGTGCATGCAAATCACACACTGGACTGGAACGCAGGCATTATTTTGCCACATGTTTCGGTGTGGGCAATCACACTGCGGAAGAGGGGCGTGGCTGCGGTGCCATTGTCTTTAATGCACCGCCATGCCCACTCCAGCCCCAGAATGCAGGGGGGAGTTTAGTGTGCGTTTCAGCAGCTACCACTCCGGAATGCACTGTAATTGGTGTGAATAAGCCCTAAAACGCTTTTACACCTTGACATGTGGCTCTTCTGACTCCTGTCATTTTACACCCTTGCCCAGAATGCAAGGGATCGCATACACAGTCTCCTTGCGTTCTGGGGTAGGAGGGGGCCTGGCAGTGCCATTCATGTCATTGAAATCAACGGGGACGTGCATCAAACGTGGGAAACAAACAAGCATGTAGTTGGTGCGTTGTCCACAGAGGGCAGAGTATACAGAGAATTGTGTGAGTGCACAATATACAGCACTTTGTGTGTTTATGTCCTAGTCAAGTTTGTGTGAATGCACACCATAGGAGTGTGCATGTTAGACGGGAGGGTAATGTGTGCTGTAGAGAAGCCATTCTGAACCAGGGTGCTTTCTGGCTTTGTCAGGGGTGTCTTTACATTTTGTGCACAGTGTCATGCATTTCGATGGTGCAGGCGAGCCAACCACCAGAACCATGGAAATGCATGATGCTAATCCAGGAGGGCGGACTGCGTCCAGGACCTCCCCCAGCATTCAGCCCAATTGTGGTGAGAACAATTGTGGGAGGACTCTGATGTGAAAAGGAGGACTCTGTGTCCTCAATCTCTTTTTCTATTTTAAAAGGTAAACATCAGGTGTCTGTTTATACCTCTGATATTTTCCCAAAGCCACCCTAACAGTAAAAAAAAAAAAAATGGAAAAAATAATAATTTAAAACATTTTAAAAAGGTTGGAAAAAAAAGTCATTTTCCGTTTCGGCCTGACAAATTTTGAAGTTTCGGTCTAAAAATGTCATTGTGATGCATCCCTACTGGTGTGTACTGTTTCCTATTTGAATGTGTTCTATTTCCTGTCCATATTTTGTTTAGTACATTTCCTCATCTGGGCAGTGTTATTGGCTTGTGTGGAGTCCAGGCACCAATGCCTCATTCACCAAACACACCAGTGACTTAAGGTGAAGTCTACCCAAGGATTAATCGAAAGCCAGCAGTAATCTCATGCATCAATCTATGTATTAACAAAAAGCCTTTGGCTTTCCCTGCCTCTGATTGACACGGAGTGCTATTGCCCAGTCTTTTGTCAACATGCGTTCTCCCAGATTCCCGAACAAAATGATTCCGTTACTAAGTAGCCTATTTGTTCCTAATCCCCCAGTGAATAAAACCTTACATTGGTGTACACGAAGCCTCATCTGTCATTTTCAAGCCTGTGTTGTTCCAATCTTTTGGAAGACAAGCCAAGTCTTGCTCTGATATTATTACTATTTCTTTATTCTGCAAGAAATTTCTGCATTGTCATGTGCGATGTTTAGTTTTACTTAACACTTTTAAGGTGCACTCCAACTCAGACAGTAATATTTAGTATGGAGGGACTTCGGGAGGCAACAAACTGGTAGGAATATTTTCCAGATTAAAATGAATGTGACGATTCCCACCCATTCTCTAAGGACACTTCAGTGAGGAAACCTGCAAAAATACACTGATTGGGCACACACGCGGAGCTCTGGTCCTTTTCCCCTTGTCCAAAGCTGGGGAAATGACCAGTCCTCTCCAACAGCAGGTAATTTGAACAGGTTGGTAAATCTCCCTTTGTGATAACATGCTCTCCAGACTGCTTAGGTGGTCAGAAATAGCCCTCTAATACAAGCAATGATCTAAATTGAGAGTCTTGTTTGTGATTATTGGCCTGTTTATGGACACCTCACAGTGGAATGAGCCACTTCTCTATGGTTTTTGTTTTACATCCTGACATCCCTTGAGTAGAAAATATCTTGGTGGCCACAAGCCTAGAGTTCTGGTAACAACTAATTCTGGCTTGTAATGCTGCAGCTGAGCCCCCTCTCTAGGCTTGTTCTGCACTTAACTATCTTTCATTTAGTAAGTATTCATGCCCCTGCTTTACTACCACTGCACTCTGCATGAAACATGCAGAGACCTAAAGGTGAAGGTGGGAGGCAGGGGCATAACTAGAAATCACAGGGCCCCATAGCAAAATTTTGTAGGGGGCCCTGTGATTTCTACTTAAGCCCACCTGATATCCGAAACAGCCCACCTGAGGGTGACCCTGCAGAGCCCACCATAGACTCTCTATGGTGGGCTCTGCAGCATCTCAGGTGGGCGGTCAAGCCCTCTTACCTGTCTGCTTCGATCCTCTGTCCGCCTCCTTCTCCTCCACGATCGCTTGCGGGCCCCGCCTCCTCCATCACTGGGCCCCACCTCCACGATGGCCGGGCCCCGCCTCCTCCATCGCTGCAGACTACGGGCCTAGCCACCTCCTCCGAGGCTGCTGGTTGTCACCGACCCAGCAGCGGCTGTGAGGAGGAATGCGCCGCTGCACATGTGAATAGCGGCGCGTTCCCCCTCACAGCCGCCAGTGATAGCCAGCAGCCAGCGGCGTAACTAGAAATCATAGGGCCCCATAGCAAAATTTTGTATGGTGCCCCATGATCGCTAGTCATGCCACTTGCAGAGCCCCAGCAGAGAGTGTCTCTGCAGAGCCCACCATAGACTCTCTATAGTGGGCTCTGCAGGGTCTGAGATCTCTTACCTGTCAGCGCCTCTGTGGTCGCCGGTCCCCGACTCCTGTTCCGTGCCCGGGCCACGCCTCCTCCATTCCAAACACTGCCCTCATCTGCCGCAGCGGCTGGCTGTCACTGACACAGCTCCGCAGCGGCTATGAGGGGAAATGTGCCGTGGCCGCTGCTGAGCTGTGTCTGTGAGA
>NW_017306648.1:213414-252374 GCF_000935625.1 Nanorana parkeri | reverse complement strand
AGCTGAGTCTGTGACAGCCAGCACCCCCACATGCCATAGCGACCCAGGCGGCCCTGGCCGGGCCCCACTGTGCCCGGACTCCATAGCGGCCGCCTGGGTCGCTATGGCGATTGTTACGCCACTGCCAGCAATCTGTGACGCCATAGCGACCAAGGTGCCCGCACGGCATTAGGAGGATGTCCTGGCTGGGTGCCCCGGGCCCCATAGCGGCCGCCTGGGTCGCTATGGTGATTGTTACGCCACTGGTGGGAGGTTAAACTGAATGACTGGCAAGCTGCAGTCCTACCAGATGGCTTTGGCATCCCCTACTCAATTTAGCATGGCAGCAGTGTTTCCTGCATGATGTTAACCATTCACCAAATAATTTAACTTGTTTGCAATTTTTTTTATTAAAGGAACACTGAACATATATAATATGCTGATTTATAAAATTAAAGTGACGCTAAACTCTTAAATCTTAAAAATGTATACAAGTACCCTAACAGTTACACAAATAAGATCACTCGGCTGTAGATCCTCAAATCATCTCTGAATTGGAGCTGACACTGTCCTTCCTTCTGGAGGGGGGCTACTTATGTTCCCCATGGTCCCTGTGTGTGTTGTAAAGTAGCCACCACTCCAAGCTCACTCCCATGATGAGGAGGGAACAACAAATAAGGTATGCAAAGAATACAAAGCCTGAAATTATCTAGAAGTATCTGTTTGTAGATTACTAAACATTTCTAAAGGTGCCTTTGTTGTCATTTTAAAGGTAAGGATGAAGTTCCTCTTTAAAGGAGAACTATGAGGTGAGTGCTTTTCACTCACCTCATAGTTCTAGCTGACCTGTGACAATGAGACTGTCACAGGTCGGCTCAGTAGATCGGGAGGTGAGGGAACACATACCGGCGTTCACTCACCTCTCGATCCTGTCACGGCTCTCTGCCGTGACAGGGGAGGGGCTGGATTCCCCCCTCCCTGCTCCGAACCGCCAGCGCTGACTGGGGGAGGGGGCAGGTACAGCTGGCTCTGCCTCTAGATAGGCAGAGCCAGCTGTCAGTCCCGCAGCTGGGTGGATCCCGGCACAATTGTCGGGATCCGCTTCAGCTGCGGCATCTGAGTATACCGCGAGCAGCAGAAAAGCCTTAACCCCATAGTTCTCCTTTAAAGGCGTTGTAAAGTCCCATCATATCCTATCCTGGTATAACTATATCAGCATTGTAATAGGAATACATACTAGTGTTGTTTTTCATAATGCAATCAAAGCTTACTTGAAAAAATCCCTTTTATGTAGTGAGTGCTGCCTTCTGTCTGCCCATCACTTCCACTTTCCCTGCTTCTTGATATGATTAAATCTCGATTTCTCAAGACTTCATATCCCATCATGCATTGCTTCCAGCAAGCAATAATAATGTTACATTGTTCAGACGTTAAGTTGTAGTTCAGAAGGCAGGCTCTGTGAGTGACACAAGGAAGTGCATATGCACAGGGCAGAGTGAAATTGTGTCAGTCCATTGAGGAATTACATCCTATGGGCATCTTCAATAAGTACGTTTACAAATTTTTAGATCGTTTTGTTTGTTAGGAGTGGGATAGAACCTATGGAATTTCAATATAGAAATACATATTTATACACATGTATTGTTAGTTTTTGACTCTAGATACCCTTTAACCAGTGGCGTCACAAGGGGGGTGCGGCCTGCACCCGGGTGCCACCATTGGAGGGGTGACATTAAAATGACTGACAGTCATTTTGGTTTCACCCCTATGAAAATAGTCCATAATAGAAGTCACCAGCACTCGATGATATGGGCAAGAAGTAAAGCACTTTTTATTCAATCGTCACATGCGTCAAGCAGCCAACGTTTCAGGGCCACGCAGGGTCCCTTCTTCTATGTCACCCAGAAGAAGGGACCCTGCGTGGCCCCAAAACATTGGCTGTTTGACGCATGTGACGATTGAATAAAAAGTGCTTTACTTCTTGCCCATATCATCGAGTGCTGGTGACTTTTATTATGGACTGTATCTGACACGGCACCATCCGTGTTGTCACTTCAAGCACCAACCTCTTACTCAAGGTCTGTACACTGTATGGAGTGCAGGTGATTTCGTATTATTGATTACCCCCTATGAAAAGTCGGGCATTAGGTCACGGACCGAGAGCCCGACAGTGTCAGGAGAGAGGAGGAGACCCGGTAACCACTTCAGGACCACCCACCGTCAAAAAACATCCTGTCCAGAAGTGGTTATACCAAGAACACGGCTGCTGCTGCAGCATCCGTGTTCTTGGTATCATTTTAAACAGCCGGCTATGGCTATTCAGATACAAGTGATCTGGCGTCTATACAGCCCCCAAAACGCTTGTACGGTGCGGCGGAATGTGCTCACCCCCCTCTGCCACCACCGGTTTCACCAGGCTCCGCTGTCCCCCTGTGCTGGCCCGGGACCTGAACAGCGGATCACCTGTGACAGATCAGAGGGAGATCAGCAAGCTTCCAGCTGCTGATCTCTCCTCCGATCACTGGACCCGGGCCAGGAGAAGTAGCTAGTGAAGCAGATCTCTGCTTCATCAGCTTCTTTGGAGTCCCCAGGTGACATTAGGTGTCTGGAAGACCCCTGATGTCTCCAGAAAGAGGACCTGTCACATTATATTTGCTATTACATAAGGGGCTTGTTACAGTGGCGTAACCAGAGTTATGGGCGCCCGGGGCAGAACTCTGCAAACACGCATTGGGTGCGCCAATGTGCAAAAACGAGAATTGCTCCACATAAAAACATATTTTCGTAAACGTCGGAGCGAGAAAAATAACTCTAGGGACATCAATCACTGTTAACACTAAAATGATGAGCAGTAAAAGCTTTTAAAGCGTCGCCTATGGGAAATTATGGGTATTGTAGTTTTTCGTGGTTTCATTAGCGAATGCAATTTTAAGGCTTGACATGTTTGGTATCTATTTACCCGACATGACGCCGTCTTTCAAATTTTACCAAAAAATTGGATATTATATTCTGTTTCTGTGCACTAAATGTCATTTCAGTGTATTTTATCCAAAAAATACTGGTTTGATAACCATTTCCGCAAATACCACGCAACATAAAAAAATTGCACGGGCCTCTGCTTTCAGAAAATATATAATTGTTTGGGGGTCTGAAGTTGTTTTCTAGACAAAAATGCATATTTTATTATGTGTGTTCAAATATTAAGAGATTGCTCCGGACAGCAAGTGGTTAAGGTATGTTAAACGTAGCCTATATTGTGGGAAGCAATATTTTCCAACACACGGCTGCCTTTCTGCCCAGTGATCCCGTAAAGATTCTGTACCATAGGTTGAAATCACAGATAAGCAATGAGCTGCACAGCAAAGAAAGATAACTCACAAGCTTTTCACTTAGAAGGGCTATTAGAAAGTGGCTCAACTTGCCAGTAAATAAGTAGCCATCTAATGAAATGTGGGAAAAACATGATATGTCATGAATGTTGAAGATTGCTACAAACAATGTCTAATGGACTGCATTTATTATTATTGCAAAATGAAATACTAAATGCCTTATTGTTATGTAGCATGGGAACATCCACCTACGTATTTAAGAATGAATACATATTTATATCCCTGATTTGTAAAGCAGATGCTAACACTTAGGGCCCATTCAAACTTAGTTGTCCTGGGTTGCTTTATCGCAGATGCTGTGACATGTGTTTTTGCACGCAGTTACGCGAGTTGTGTTACGGCAGCCCATTCAAATAAATGGGCTGCGAATGCACCAAAATGTACAAAAAAAACAGATATGCACCATTTTTTGCAACACCATCAACCACAACACACAGTAGTGCACTGCAGCATATGCATTCCCTTGGTGTGTCGGGGTACCATTGAAAATAAATAGCACCACAATATGCTGACCCGTGAAATGTGCATAGCAGTGTGAATAGGACCGCAATGCCCGATTCTGGCCATAGTCCGTTCTTCCCTTTACCGCCACTGCCATTTTATCCTTCATCGCACGGGCAATATAAAAAAACAAAAAACAAACTAAATAACACATAAAAAAGTTTGGTTCTTGTCCAATCAGGGACACAGAAGTCTTTAACCTTCGTGCTATACTGCCACCTACAGGAGCATAGGACTGAGGCAAAGGAAAATCCAGCCCAGGGTAACCCGTCCTACTACCATTTCCATTTTTTCTAACCCGTCCTACTACCAGCAGGACAATGAGACTGTCACAGGTTGGCTCAGTAGATCGGGAGGTGAGCGAACACATACCGGCGTTCACTCACCTCTCAATCCTGCCACGGCTCTCTGCTGTGATAGGGGAGGGGCTGGATTCTCCCCTCCCCGCTTCGATACGCCAGCGCTGACTGGCGGAACGGACGGGGGAGGGGGCGGCTACAGCTGGCTCTGCCTCTAGATAGGCAGAGCCAGCTGTCACCCACGAAGCTGGGCGGATCTTGACATCGATGTCGGGATCCGCTCCGGCTGCGGCGTCTCAGTATACCGTGAGCTGTAGCTCGCGGTATACTGAGCTTAGGGTAATGGGAGGACGCTAGTTTGTGTCCTCCCGTTACCCTAAGGAGAACTATGGGGAAAAGCCCTCACCCTATAGTTCTCCTTTAACAGTGGTTTAAGCTTACCTTGTTTTCGCTGCGTGCTCACGCCCGAGAATCAACCGCAAAGCATCTTGGGGCGGGCGCATGCGCAGTCCGGATTCTCGGCCGGGACATGAGCAGAGACGCAAGGTAAGTTTTTGGGCGCGTGCACCCGCATGCAAACACCCCTGGATCGGAAGTGCCTGCAAGGACAGAGGAGTCAGCGCTTGATCGGAGAGCCGCCACACCGCTGGAGGGACAGATGAAAACATGGGGAAAGAAGAAGAAGATCGGATTAAGAAACATCATTTAAGGTAAGTGCTGACATTAACATTGGGGGAGGGAAAAAAATATCCTTTAATGCCTTGGTTCTCGACTGGTGGGTCGTGACCTAAAAGTGGGTCGCGACCTCATGTTCAGTGGGTCCCCGCGTGCATTCCACTTTTCTAGGTAAGGGGCTCCTCGCCTCCCACTGGCGCTGCACTGTCAGTTCTCGCACCAAGCAGCCATTCAAAATATGTTGCCCGATACTGAGTGTCAGCTTGAGGTGTGGTGGGCTGGGGCTATGCCCGCGATGGAGCTCCATCCATATGTGCATTGCTTACAGCTCCCTTGCATGCGCCCTGTTGAGGTGCCTGGACCAGAGTGATGTCACATTCTGGCTCCTGTCACCTCTACAGGGTGTGCAAGGGAGCTGTACAAGCAATGCACATATAGATGGAACTCCAGCACAGCACAGCAGCCCACACTGGAACTCAGGCTCAGGATCCATTCCAGTTTTTGTAAGATAGGGTGAATTTTTTTGGGACTGCATATGTGTGTGGGAGATTGTGTCTGTGGTTTTGTATCTGTCAGTGTTTTTGAAGACCCATTCACACTAGTACAGTGCGTTAATTGCACAGTGCCATGCGATTAACGTACTGTACCACGCAATTGCACCTACCGTGCGTTCTGGTGTGAGAGGTGCATTACATTGCCAATCATTTAAATGGCACTCTAAATGCATCTCCCACCCACAGTTCTATTGCTCACATCAGAACGCGATACACCTCGCCTGGGTCACGACTTAATGACCAAGGATAAATGTGGGTCCTGAGGTTACACAGGTTGAGATCCACTGCTCTAATGTCACTTTAATCTATAAAATAAGGTCCATTAGTGATGAAGAATTTGTATGTCCATGGATAGGAAACTGGTTGCAGGATCAGGCCCAGACAGTAGCAATAAATGACTCATTCTCTAACTGGTCTAAAGTTGTGAGTGGCTTTCCCCAGGATTCTGTCTTGGGACCAGTGTTATTTAACTTGCTCATTAATGATATTGAGGTTGGAATTAAGACTTCAATTTAAGTGTTTGCTGATGATACAAAAGTATGCAGGGAAATAAAATCGGCAGAGGATGTAGCAACGTTACAGGAAGAGCTTGAAAAATAGGGGGTGGGGCCGCTACATGGCAGATGAGGTTCAAGATTGAAAAATTTAAAGTTATGCACTTGGGTGCCAAAAATATGCATGCAAATGACTCATTAGGGGAGCTCCACTGGGAAAATTGTAGATGGAAAAAGATACTCCTATGGGAGAACTGGAGATGGAAAAGGACATGGGGGTACTTGTAGATTTAGAATTAGCAATAGTATGCAATGCCAAGCTGCAGCTACCAAAGCCAGAAAAATACTCTCATGGATTAAAAAGGGCATATATTTGGGAGATAAAGCATTTATTCCACTCCTTTGCAAAACACTGGTTCAGCCTCTTCGAGAATATGCAGTCAAGTTTTGGTCTCTAATTCTCAGGAAGGATGTCCTAGAAAAGCCATACATGTCTGGTTTTTTCTTGTTCAGCCTGTGAGCTCAACGAGAGAAAACCTCTTGATTCCCTCATCCATGCTAAATGGTATGCATGGAGGAATCTCCTGCTGCCGGCTATTGTATGCCAGGAGTGCGGCTGTTTGAATACCCTAATAGTGACTGCAGTTGACTGGCTGCAGTCACTGCTGGGCTTACAATTTCCACCTGGCTCCTTTCATTTTTTACAAGTTTGTCGAGCTGGATGGGGCCAACAGGACCACTCATGGCTCAAATTTTGTCTTAATCTTAAAGTGACACTAAACTCAGTAGTTAAATCTTACAAATGTATTCAAGTACCCCAATTATTAATAAAAATGTATCTTATTTGTGTATCACTCGGCTGTAGATCCTCAAATCATCTCTGAATTGCTGCTGACACTGTCCTTCCTTCTGGAGGGTGGCTACTTTTGTTCCCCATGGTCCCTGTGTGTGCTGTAAAATAGCCACTGCTTCAAGCTTGCTCCGGTGATGGACTACAATCTCGCATTTAGCATGCTAATTTGTATCAAGATTGTTAGTAGGCCAGTTGGGTTGAGCACTAGCTACATCATTTACCTATGTTCCTGGGCGCCATTATTCCCCGTTCCTTCCAATTTTCCCACAGAGGGGGTTAAGGCTGTGGGGCTGAGCGCTGTTCTGGATGAAGGTGTCATTGCCCCAGTTGTTGTAGCAGAAAGGTCCTGGGGTTTACTCCAATCTGTTTATCATTCCCAAGACCAAAGGGGGCATTCGCCCCCATTGTCTTCAATGGAGTTCACGAATTTAGCATGGAATCTACCAAAACTATTATCACCTCCACCAGGTAGACTTCCTGGCTTTTGTAGACACTAAACTTACTTTCTTTCCAGTGCAACAGAAGTTCACTGAAGTGATGGCCCCATTATTATCCCTACTATGTTCTTGTGTCATCTCCATTGTGGGATTCTTAGAAGACCTCCTGTTAAGGAAAGGCTCCGTCAATGTAACAATGACAGTCCTGGTGGTAAAGAGATTCTGATGGATCCTATACATCATTTGCAGTGTCTGGTTTTAGTCCTGGACAAAAGACAAAGCATTACTTCCACAGAACAAACTACCGACTCTACAGTCTCAGATTTAAACTCTCCAGTTCAACTCTTTTCTTTTGCATGATGGTCCTAGGTCTAATGGTAGCCTTTTTTTGAGGCAGTTTGATTTGCCCAGTTTTACTTCAGACCTCTGCAACACAACATTCTGTTATTGGGACAAGTTGATCAGGTCTCTGGGTAGATCGATTTGTCTGTCAACAAGGACCAGTTCGGCCATGGCTTGGTGGTTTAGCAATTCGGCTCTAGATTGAGGGAAGTCCTTCCTTCCCATGTATTGGAGGATCCTAACGATGGATGCCAGCCCCTCGGGCTGGGAAGGAGTCCTGGGCACCTTGTCAGTGCAGAAGGCTTGTTATCTCCTGAATAGCATTCTGGAACTTTGGGGGATTTAGCTATCTCCGGCTCTTGGACCATCTTACAAGAGGGTCATACGATCTGCATTCAGTCAGACAACGCCATGGTAGTAGCCTATATCAATCTTCAGGGAGGAACCCAAAGTCTTGCTGCTGCAAGATAGGCAGATCGTATCTGTCCTAAGCACAAATTTATATTCCAGCTTTGTCAGCCATCTACATTCCAGACATTTGTCAGGCAGATTTTCTCATGTGGCCTGAACTCGGGGCATTGGTCCCTACAACCAGCGGTGTCCCAGGACCTATGTCACAGGTGGGGAATGTCAGATGTGGACCTTCTGGCCTCCAGGCTCAACAACAAACTGAACAGGTGTGTCTCCAGGTACAGAGATCCTCTAGCAGAAGCAGTGTATGTCCTGGTGGCTCTGTCAGATTGGTACACCCTTTCCTTCACTGAAACTTCTTCCTCATCTGCTTTGCAGGGTTGAGATGGAGGACATTCCAGTGATCCTCATTGCTCAAGACAGGCCTAGGCAGATGTGGTACCCAGACTCTTGAAATACGCTCTGTGGGCCCTGCCAGATTTTCAGAATCTTCTGTTTCAAGGACCAATTTGCCATCCTGTCACTGGGCTTTAATGGCATGGATGTTGAAGCCCAGTTCCCCCGACCCTAAGAAAGAAAAAGATTCTTCATGGATAGATTCCCTATCTCAAAATTGGAATTTCGAACCATCCTTTTCCTCCTCTTTTGCCAATCCCTGGAGTTCTTCAGAAACTAACTCTGTCCAAGTGCTAGCTCATACTGATTGCACCTTGTTGGCCAAGAAGAACATGGTTTGCAGATCTTCAGAGAATGTTGATGCAACCTCACTGGCCTCTGTCGGTCAGGCAAGATCTCATTCTTCAGGGACCAGTAGTCCATCCCAGGCCATATTTTCTTTTCTGCTGAAAGCTTGGATCTTGAACTGCAAATACTAAATGAAAAGGGATGTTCAGAGAGAGTTATTTATCACCCCCTCAAGAGTAGGAAAATATTTACCAGAAGGATTTATGCTAGGTTGTGGAAGATTATTTCCTCATGGTGTAAAAATAATAAATTAATCTTTCCTTCTTTACCAACCATTGTAGAATTTCTTTCAGATGAAATATACCAGGACCTTGCTCTTAGTACTCTCTTAGGTCCAGATTCCAGCATTCTTAGTCTTTCTAGACATGAAGCTCTCAGAGGATCCTTTAGTTAAAAGATGTCTTTCAGCTAAGAAGTGTTCAATGCCAGTCCAACAGAAGATTGTTCCCCCTTGGGATTTGCCTACGCACCTGAGTGGATTAACTAGTACAACCTTCAAACCTTGCTGGACAGTCCTTTAAAGTTCATGACTTTAAAGATAGCGTTTCTTCAAGCCATTTTGGCAGGCAGGAGAGTAGGGGGCTTTCAAGCCCTGCCAGTCAAAGAACCTCATCCCATGATTCTCCCAGCTAGGGTTATCCTAAAATGTAACCTGATTTTTTGACTAAAAGGTACCCGCAATGTTCCCCAGAGCATAGGAAATTGTGACAACCCTTGAGACCCTAGGGAAGAAAACTTGCATTACTTAGATGTACATAATGTCTTCTAAGATGCTTAGAGACTTTAGAAGTTTCAGATTTTGATTTTGTTTAGTGGTTCTGAAAAAAACTTCAGAACTTGAAAGAGGACAGTTGCTGGGTGGATTAGGCAAACAAGTTTTTCTGCATATAGAGAAGATGCATCTTTGGTTCTACCAGATTCTTGGCAACACCGTGGGCAGAAAAAGCAGGAGCTTTAGTGGGACAAATGTGCAAAGTTGTCATTTTGTCAAGCCAGGATATCTTCGTTAAACATTATTGAGTGGAGATCGTTTCACAAGACCTGGCGTTTGGCACAAAAGCTCTATAGACCATGGTGCTTCCTTGAGGTAAGTTTTTTGTTACTTGCTTTTTCTGTCACGTTACTGTCCTAAAAGATAATTAGGAAAATTCCCAGTTAGTGTTACGGTAGTTCTAGGAATCTTCCAGGACAACAAGCCTACCTCCCACCCTTTTATTTTTGTATTTTTTGAAGATTTGTTTCTCTCATGCAGTGGTGGAGGTACTCAGCCCCACCAATAGGGGCGTACAGGCAGTCTTTCTGCACTGGGCCCGAGCCTTATCAGGTAAAATGGGGCTGCACATGGGTGACCATTGTGCGGCATTATTCCAGCAGAATGTGCCACCTCCCACCACGATCGATTGGCAATAGAGGAAAGGAAGGGAGGTACACCTTGTTGGATGCTTCGCAGCACATGAGGCTCGCACCTGACAGGACCTCCTCAGTCCGCCCGCCCGCCCATTCTAGGATCGGACTCGGTCCAGCTGCATCTTCAGGCTGCCTCTACTCTACTTGGTGCTGTGTTATGGGGTCTCTGACTTTCTTCGTGTGGCCTCTGTGAACTAGCAGCTCAAGCACAATGTATGTACAGCAACGCTTCTGCCAAAAAGCTGGTCATCAATTATGTCACAGTGATTGAGGGTGCCCTTATGGGCTCCAAGATAGCTCAGGTGAGATTACACCAACCTCTCTGTACACTTCTGGCTAGCTAGCATGGGTAGCAGTGTGCAGACTGGCTGCTGTGGAGCAACTACAAATCCCATTAGGAATTGCAAGACTCTGACAGGCACATGCATGACTGCCAGAGGCAGATGCATAATGGGATTTGTAGTTTGACCACAGCTAGAGGGCCTGGAGTTTACCTATCCCTGCTACATAGGGATAAACATTCTTAAAAGTACATTTCCTAAAGTGCTGGGTTTTCCCTGAATACATTGCAACTAAGGAATGCCTGCCAGTGCTTAAAAATTACCACCTTGCAGATACTCATGAACCAGATGTCTTCATTAGAGCATAGACATGAAATGAAAATTGTCTGATCTGGAGGATTAAGAGATATTCTCACATCTGTGGATCCCACTCTTGGCTGCTGACTGACTGCACACTGAGTAAGTCATTGTTACAATTGCTGCTGTTGGAAGATTCCTAAAAATACTGTTACCAGAAGGTTAACTGGTGATTTTGTACTCGCTGTAAAATCCTTTCTTGGAGTCTATTAAAAGACACAGATCCCACCCCTCTGTGTTCATGATCATGCGCTTGGTTCTGCTTTGCTACAAAACTGTGGCATGCTGGTAAGTAGGAGGGGTTATCCTGGGCTGGCCTATAGTTTTTTTGCTTGCCAGTGTCCAATCCTCCTGTGGACAGCAGTATAATCCAAGGATAAAGATGTCTCTGTCCCTCAGTG
Source organism: Nanorana parkeri (assembly GCF_000935625.1). Lineage (NCBI taxonomy): Eukaryota > Metazoa > Chordata > Amphibia > Anura > Dicroglossidae > Nanorana > Nanorana parkeri. Next base: position 241,250 of record NW_017306648.1, on the reverse strand, counting down.
GACAAAAAAAATTAATGTTTATTGTGTGTACAAAAATCCTATTTTTTGACAGAAAAGGGCGAGGGAGAGGAGGGGGGGCTTCAGTTCCACTTTACACCTTAATTTGGTTTAAAGTGAATCTCTGCAGCATCAACTGCCTGTGTGAATATAGTTTTAATGTATTGTTACAAAGAACTAGCATAGGTTTGGAAATGTCTTCATTTCAGCTTCCCAGAATATCAGCGCTCAGCTGTATTGCTTTGGATTGTGCTTGTAAGCCTAAAACTAGCCATACATGCTTGCATACATTTTTTCATTTACACTAAACAGTGTGGATGGAGGAATCTCCGCTGCCAGATATTATATTCACACAACCAGAGCCCATGGCTGCCTGAATACCTGAACGGTTACTGCATCTGGCTGAACAATTACCCAGCTCCTTCGATTTTTTTAGTCAAAGTTGGCAGGCCAGGTGGTGCCAACAGGACCACCCACGGCTTGAATTTCTGATTCAGCAGTATTTGCATAAAATTTGAACTGTGTATGGCCAGCTTGACACTGAACGTTCTTAGAGGAATTGAGAGCCAAGGGATGACCTAGGTGGTGTGCTTCTAGTCCTTCAGAGTCCATTCATTAGGCTGGGAGAGATGGCTATGGAAACAGAACTTCAGCAGCTATATTTTCCTGACGTCATCTATCAGATGGATGAGAACCATCGCTGTCATTTCAGGGAGTAAGGGGTTGAAGAGTATATATGGAGGCTGCTTTAATAGTAAGGTATTTTTTGACTTTAATGTCACTTTAAATCTAAAAAAAATAATCAGATGCATCCTTTTATCATTTCATTGTTCTGGCCACTTGGGGCAGCATTGAGTCATATTTTGCCATTGTCACATTGTCATTCCGTTACTGAGTACATCAAGCAAGTGTATTCACCCCCTCAGGTAAAGTTTAGTAGCCCATGGCAGGAATCTTCCATTGGTTGGGCTACAATACACCTGACGTCTAATACACTCTGGATTACTGCACTTAGTGCTCATCATTGCAATGTAAAATATACTGCAAAATTAATATTCACACATATCTTTAAATATATACAGTGTTTACCTGTCTTACCATTTTACATAGTGCTGCTGACATGTTGCACAGCGCTTGACAGGGAATATTTTATTTTGCTATTGAAAAAACAAAATCCCACAAAGCACTTTCTAAATAAGTGACCACAAAATAACTTTCAACTAGCAAAAAAAAACCTTTATGACACCATGCCTTTAACTGCCAGTATCTTTTTTTAATTCTTACTAAAAAGTAGTCCCTGATTTGAATACAATATTGTACGTTTCATAGTCAGACAAAACATCTCTATGTTTGGAGAAATAAAAAGAACAAAATATGAATATTTGCAAAAAAAAATTTGCAAATGGCAGTCAGGCTCTTTTTCCGACAGAACCATAATTCCTGAATGCAGCTTCCAAATCACTTTTTCCTGTTATACCCATCACCTTTTTCCTGTTATACCAGCTGGGGGTTGAAGCCATTCTTACAATGGGAGTGACTGTTCTACAAGCTGATGAGTGGTAGAGAAAGTAGAGAGCAGGATGGGTGCCACCAGTAGTCCAGTGGGCAGTGGCATAGGGTCTAAAGAACTGCAGACTCATGTGCCACCCTTCTTGTGCTGTGCAGCCCTTTGGTACTGCAGGGGTGAGCAGAACCGCTTCTACATTAACTGCATTTAGACTTTAGTGGCCTGTCTGCAGTAAGTAATAAAGGTATTCACAAAACAGTTTTGATGACCCCCTCCTGCCAGTTCTGCCCTAGGCACATGCCTGTTTCATCTAGCCCTGCCAAGGTAGTAAGCAGCAGAATTGAGCTTGCTTTACTCTTTTTGATCCACAGCACAAAACAGCTCCTTCTATTGTGTTTAGGTAACAGGTGTTTTTTTTTTTGTTTTTTTTAATAGACAGGCTTTCTCTGTATTTCGTAATAATTCTTGTGTCAATGCCATTTGGCCCCAGGGCCTTGTTCCCTTGTCTGCAGTTGTCTACCTATGACAACAAGCATCTGCTGTGCGCTTCCACTTCCTAAAGAAGGATTTATGAGGAGCTGCTGCAAGAAAATTCCCATTCTGCTGTAAGAGTCAGTCTATGATGTCACTTTATCTGAGCACATTTTAGTGACAACTGACAATTTAAAAAAAATCCAGATACATGTGTTAAAACCTGAACTGAAGTCATAAAAATAGATATGAAGTCCAATAGACAATGTGCTAACAACCTACATTTCCACACTCTTATCTCTAGTTTCCTCCTATAGAAGTTGTGCGAGGTGCAGTGTAAAAATATGCAGTCCAATAGGCACAAGGGTTAGACCTAGTGCACTCAGTAATCAGCACATACTTAGGCTGGCCATACACCTATAGATTTGCAGCAGATTTCCTATGGTCAGATGAAAAACGTGGAACAGATTACTCCATCTACGCTAAACTGGGTGGATGGAGGAATCTCCCACTGGGCCAAGCTTCAATATCTTGCTGGTTGGCCCCGCTGGCTCTCAAAACACCTGAACAATGCCTGCACCCAATCAAATTGTTCAGGTATTTTGACAGCCAGCGGGGTCAACTAGCAAGATGCTGAAGCTTGGCCCAGTGGGAGATTTCTCCATCTACACAGTTTAGTGTAGATGGAAGAATCTGTTGCACTTTTTCCATCTGACCATAGAAAATCTGCAGATAATCTATAGGTGTATGGACAGCTTGACAGACTTGACACAACACACCACATCTCTTCCCCTGCAATACAAGTGTGTGAGAATACATGTACTGAGGGCTGTGGCTGTTACACAACTCTGCCAGCACAAAGCACTGGAGAGGCACTGCTGTATTTCCTAGCAAGGTTCAGTCTAAAAATAACTGTGCAGTCCAATAGACACCAGGGTTAGAAGTAGCGCACTCAGTAATCAGCACTCCCTAGCAGACACGACTAGACATATGCCTTCTCCTCCGCTGCAATACAAGTGTGTACGGAGGGGTGTGGCTGTTACTTAGCTATGCCAGCATAGAGCACTGGAGAGGGAGTGCTATAAACAGTATTTCCAAGCAAAAATCAGTCACAAATCATAACAGGCAGGGGTACAGGACTATAAAAAGATAGAGGCACGAGGCTTTATTTGGGATACACAATACCTTTAGTTTAGTTATGTATAGTAAATTATCTATAGGGTTTCCATATTTCATTGTCAAGCTCCTGTGGGATAATTAAAATAATATGCATCTGTGTGTAGCCCCTCTTCTATTCAGCACGGCTAATTAAGAAATAAAGAAAGCAACCAAGCTTACCTAGTACACTGTATGCGAGATGTAATATCAGTCAATAGAGGAGGTACGAACAGACCTGGGAATTATAGGCCAGTTAGTCTTACATCTGTAGTTCCTCAAATACTATGTAAGACAATAAGGAGCAAAAAACAAAAAACTCCACATTTAAAAAAAACCCACAAAAACTCCACATTCATATGCCGGGATTTGACTCGCCCTCCACCACCACTTACTCCCTATATTAGTGGGAATTTGAACACGTTGCAGTGCGGAGGGCTAAAATCCTTCACAGGCAATCAATGATAAATCAATAATTGGCAAATGGAATGCATTGAATGTTCAAGAGAAAATGGTGCCAGTAAATGTATCTTTAGCCATATTATAAACACAGCAAATGTTTCCCTTACTGGGATTTCCATTCCAGGATTAGAGAATCCAGATGTTGAATCACAGTCACCACCAACTGCCCCAGTCAGGCAAAAATGAAGACAAGAGTGGTCAGCGAATGTGCTTTACAAACGCAGACAGACAATCTTGCATTGGTAATTCTACAGAGAAAAGGCTACAGGAAAGGAGGCAAACCATTGAACTGGATATATTTGGTGACCCGAAAAATCCCAATTTTTTTAAATATAATAGTGCTTTTCCATTAGTTCTCCTTGTAAGGGAGGCAGTCAGTGGAGTGCTTAGACATCCAGCAAATCACTAATTACATAAAGTAGAAAGTCAGTCACTGTTCAGTTAATATTGCAATGTAATTAATAATTGACTCTTTTGAATAATTACCTGGAGCGTCCCAGCACATAGCAGTGCCCATATCTCCTTTTCAGCTCTAGACTTGGAGCTCTAACTAAAAGGCACCAAAACCATTTATTTTCCACTGCTGATTACTCAAAACAGTAGCATAACTATCAAAATTAAAAATTATTTATTTTCCATCTGCTCTACAAACTACAAACACAAATGAGCGATAGACTTGCCATAAACATCCAATTTTGCACCTGATCTGGTCAATGCAGGTTACACTAGGAGGTACAAATAAGTACTTGCTGAGATCAGACATGGTCACCTCGAAACAAAGGCAATTTCTAACCTGAGACTGAGACTGAGACTGATCCTTCTCGATGAAATGAGTGAAGAAAGCAAACAACCCCAACAATGCCTCCTCTAGGTGTCCCCCATCTTCCCAATTGACCGGTCATTCTTGGGAGAAATCTACCCAGTTATAAAAAAAAATGTAAGGGTAACTTTAATGTTTTATTTTGACATAACTCAGCTTCCTTTGTGGCACTTGGCCACATGACATCATGTGGTCACATGACATCTAAGAGCTCTTAATAAAATCTGCCCAATGCTGCAATTACAGGTCTGAAAGGGAGCAGACAGCTAGATAATGCCTAGTCTGTGTCATTGACTGTGGGTCCTGCTCTAAAAAATGTCTGAATGATGAAGTATCTCCACTCAGGGCCACTAGCCCAAAATATCTCACTACTACTGGCTCAGGGGGGCAAAATGCTCCCCTTCCCTCCAGTCTCTCAGTCTCCCCTACATGTGAATCAGATATTAATATAAATCATGTGACTGTGTATCAGAGTTTTGTTTTTTAAACCTTGCTATATATGTACTTTTCGTAGAAGCAGCCATGCTTGCTGGTGACATATGCAGACTTGATGTTGATGTTGCTTTGCTCATCCTCTCAGTGCAAGAATGAAGAGAAGTGATCTACTCCAGTGTTTGCTTCCTACCTCCAATCCATTCAAAGAATGTTTTGCAATCTATTCTGCACATAGTTTGAAGCAAATAAAGCTGTAAGATAAAGGGTTCACTAAGCAATAACACATTTGTTATTTGCTATTTGGATTTATCAGTGCCATGTGATCTCATTGGCTCTCTGTAGCAAGTAATGATAATTATAATTTGGTGAATTGACCTTCTTACAATAGCAGTCCTTCAGCAGGGAGGCTAATCACTGATACACCAATGACCACTAGAGGGAGCATTTTAAACTTTAATATTACAAAAATGTAGCGGAAACATGGCACAGTGTCAGCAACTGCTGTCAGGAAAATGTTACAATGACGACTCAAAAGGTGTATTTACTGTGAATACACTGTAGTTGTCCTGTAAGTGTAACACCGTGCACTTATTAGTCCATCATGCATTGTATGGTTTTGTAATCTGCAGTAATTGATCAGTATATTGTATCGCACTTGCAGTTGATCGATGCTCAGTACCGTGAATTTTTGCCAACAGTAATGAATAGTGTGTCTGTTCGAGGAGGATCCAGTAGTCTCGTTATCATTACTCTGTTATCTGAATTAGATTTGATTCTGCGTCGTATTGATCTATTATGGGGGATCCCCATCTAAGTGATTACACTATTGATCTGTATTGGGTCCAGGCAGATAATGGTTTAGTCCATACATCCAGGAAACTCAAGTCGGACAGCTAAGGGCTACGTTGTTTGTGCTCTCGGCGAGCCAATTGAATTAAAAAGCGATTTGCATTTGCGGTGACATTTTATTGAAGGCTAAATGTTCAGAAGATGCGATACTAACTTGATTTCCAGTGACAGGGCAGAATATTCATAACCGCATTAAGGTCACAGAGGATATGTTCAGTTGTATAAGAACGATCTGTAATATGGAGGAGAGGTCCCTTAACCCCTTGTGCGCCGGAGACCGTTATCGGAAAAATGTCAGCATGTGTTGGAATCAGTACGATAGAGAAGCCCAGAAGAAATTATTCAGTGTGATCTTTCTTTTATCTGACATAAGGTGAATGATTTATTAAATGCTAGTTGTATGATCAGTGTTTATTTCTACATACTGTACATAGGAAATGTCAGGGTGTGACCCTGGGAATCCTAATGACCCGTCTCCCCAACCAAATCTCAAAGTTAACATTCCAGCACTTTTTAGCTTTCTACATATCATTTGATTGTCATCAGTTATTTGTTCACAAAAACCATTTTGGTTTTAGTTTACCAAAAAGTAATTCTTTGTTCTCTTTAATGTCCTTCAAAAATTCTTCACAAATGCATGTGAGCAGCAAAACACAAACTCTCCTCCACTAAGGCCACAACAGTGGCCACATGCGTATCAGTCTTTTAGATAGATTTTCCTAGGCCTAGGAGGTAACATTAGGTTATAGCCGCTGGATAATTCCTTTTTGAACTTTAAGATAAACCAGTTGTGTGAAGTTGTGTGTTGGCATTGCTGACCACCTCCTGAAAATGTTACCTGCCAGCACTGGCAGTACTAACGGGGTGGCAGTGGTCGCATGTGCGACTGGGCCCTGGTGTTCCGCTACTTGGGGGAAGCCCAGAAAGGAAGAAGAGGGCCCGGCCCAAAGTAACCACCAACATTGCCTCCTAGGACTAAAGCTCCCTGCATGCAGCAGGCCAACACTCCGCAGCTCCCTCCCGCAGTGGTTCATAATCATACCACTGTGTTCTACCCACTGAGTGTCAGCTCACTCCATGTACCCTGAGAGGGGGAGGGAGGAGTCTTGCCTCTGCTTGCCCTGTAACACCATCATAATAATCATTAGTTACTGGGGCCAGGCTCTTTTCTTCCTTTTTTTTTTTTCCACCCCCTCCGGGGGGGAACACCAGGGTCCTGTCGTACATGCCAGGCTGTAATAATGACCATCTGGCCTCAATATTTTTCTAGTCACTGACCAGTTTGCAGATCAGGAATGACAGACAGAAGTCAGAGGTCCCTATAGGTGAGTAAAGATATTTTAACAAGAACATACAAACACACACTATATACATCAAAATGCGTGTGGGTGTGTGTAGTGGGGGGGTGCACAATTTAATAGCATACCACTGAGCAGCACAACTAGCTCTGGTACCACTAAGCACATTACCACATGAAGCGCCACAATGGGTAACCATCGAGGCAGGTGCATGCTCCCATAGACCAATACAATCTTTAAACTGAGACCACTGATACTATGTACAGCTTTGTCAAATTCTTCACACTGTGGGACAGACTTACGCTAAACTCTCCCCATAAATGAGAAAATTACCCAGACAAAACCATGAATTTACAGGACCCATGGGACATAACCTCTTGGTTGTCTAGCATCTCCATTAATACCGTACATCTCTAGTAGAAGCAAACTATAAAACCACGATGAGATGGTACATGGTACCTACCAGAATAGCTAAGCTAATACCTCAAGCTTTCCTTAGGTCAGGGGTATCCAAACTCTTCAGTGTATCAATCCCTTTATGAAGTTTCAGATTGTTCATCTATCCTCAAATATTATATGAAAATAATAATATTCTTCAGAATACTGTCGACACTTCCTCTTGGTATCAGCAACTGTCAATTTGATTGATACGGTACAATGTAAAATATTTAGTAAATTCACAGCAAACAGGACTTTGGCACAACTCCCATCACTATGGGGGTATTCATTGCTTTCCAAGAGAGTTTGAGGTGGGTGTGCTCACTGTCTTTAAAACAAAGTTTGAGGTGGAAAGTATGCTTAGTATGGGAAGCAAGAACATCGATACGCCCTATCTAGAATGAGGCAGGTGGATTGTCACATACTGGCAACACAAAGCATGCTGATAAACAAGGCCAGTAACAACACACAGTTAATAGAGACAAGACAAGGCCCCTTTTACTGGCAGTTGACCATCCAACGCTGGTTACCACTGTCTTGCCACTAGACACCTTACCCTCATGACTAAGATTGGTGTGGAGTTCTACAGAGACTGCAAATGATAAATTGATCCCAACTGTCCTTCTGTTCCTCATCAACCGCCTATTGACCCCCAGACATTTACTGACCCCCAGACATTTTATCGAACCTTTAGGTAGTCCCATTGACCAGTGGTGGTCAATATTGACCACTTTGGGGGACCCTGCCCTAGGTGTTTCAGAGTTTGTGGAGCACCACTAAGATTGACAGATGGTTGATGTGTATGAGCGTCCAGTGATTCTGGATGTGTATCTACTCTTTAACTCGGTGACCTATACATGCACCTTTAAAAATCTACCCTAGAAGCCTCATTCAATAAACAGATTCATAGAGTTCGCACACACCTCAGACAACTCGTATCATATATTTTCTTAGCTTCCATAATAACTCTTGCTAAAAGCTGGGAAAAGCAGAGTCTATTTGGAAAAAATAAAATATAATTAAACTGGAATATGATTAATTTAGCAACAAACGTTCCAGGATACTAAATGGCACCCATGGATACAACATGTCCTGCATGGGGAAGCCCATTCCCCTTCACCTAATCTTCTTTGTTTCTTATTTTCTTTCCCTTCTATGAGAAAGAAAAGACTGATGACATATTTAAAACAATCTGTCTTTACATGGTGTATGACACTGCGTTCAATGTTTATATTATTTTATGAAAATTCAAGTCCTTCTGGGCATGGTTGTTCTGGGTCTATGACTCAAACCATTGATGTCAGAGGACCAGCATAACAGTCAGGCCACTAGCATTTTCAGGAGAGGCTGGCATCTCAGGAGATGTTTCTCTTAAAGCAATAATTTTCCTTCTTAGTGTTTACAGAAACAGCTGGCAATTATGAGCTGGTTAGCTTATAAACAATTCATTGGTGCATACGCAGTGAACAAAAACTCTAATCTAGACTGTCCTCTGAGATCCACCTATTCCCCATTGGGTTTCACCATTTTGGCTATACTCAGTATAGAGAAGGTATTGTCTGGCTGTCAATCACAGCCTGCGTGTCAAAGACACTTTCTGTAATAGTCATATGTCACTGCTCTCACTGCAGACAAAATCTGGAGCAGATGTGCATGGCAACCAATCAGCTTCCATCTTTCATTTTCAAAGCTTAACTAAACAAACTGGAGAGAGAAGCTGATTGGTTGCCCTGGGCAACTGCTCCAGATTTTGTCTGCTCCAGTTTTGATACATTCCTCCCATAGAATATGGTGGCTGCTGTTTTTGACCTCTCCCTCTGAAACTCTTTTGTGCTAGGCAGTCATACTGATCCAGTGGCTTCAACACTTTTAGTGTGACGGACCAGGAAGTATGCAGAACTGGAAGTCTGGCTTCACTTGGACTCTCTAATCTACATGGTCAGTGACTGGAAATATTGAAGATGGAGGCAGCCAGGCAATCAGTCTGAGGAACTGTCCAAAATGCGCTCAGTGGGTGGCCCTGCCTGGCGTCTCCTTCCTGGAATCCTTTGATTGAAAAATTCAAGGAGCCAGGTGGAAAATTGTTGACCTAACAGCTACTACATGCAGATACTTTTCAGGTATTTTGACAGCCAGTGGGGCTGCAATAGGAAATTCCTCCATTCACATTGCCCGAAAGCTGAATGGAAAAAAGCTACTTGCGTATAGCTAGCTTTAGATGGAGGTCAGCTATAGCAGCACTTGTATTTCTCTCAGAGCACGTTGCCTTTAAATGGCATTGTGCACAATGACTAGTCAAGAAGCAGGACACAGAAGAAGGCAATCGTCACAGGCAAGCTTTATTCCCTGCTACAGGCCCAAATTGCTATGCAAAATGGTGTATCCCAAAAAAAAGCCATATATATATAAAACTATCCACATTGCACATTTATTACATCTGTTTGCCTAGAGCAGGGGTGCCCATTAGGTAGATCGTGATCTACCAGTAGCTCTCAAAGCTGATGCTGGTAGATCACGAAGGGTGTGAATGGCGGCCCCTTTATTCCATTTTGGTATATTTAGCTGTGCACCTGATTACCTATTAGCCTGAGCCTGCTGAGCCCAGCTCCCTGACACCTTTCTGGTAGATTCTGGTGGTTGAAGTGCTATGTATTACATCAAAGAATATTAGTTTACACAGCCTGTTGCACTACACTGCAAAATACAGCAAGGTAATCCAGGAGAGAGAGTGGGGATAGACAGACAGGAGAGAGAGCAAGACGAGACAACCAGAAGAAGCGAGGAGAGACAGCCAGGAAAGAGAGAGAGCAGGGAGAGAGCAAGGAGAGACAGCCATGAGAGAAAACGGGGAATGACAGCCAGGAGAGAGAAAGTGAGGAAAGACAGCTAGGACAGAGAGGAGAGACAGCCAGGAGAGAGAGAGAGGAGAGACAGCCAGGAGAGAGAGAGAGGAGAGACAGCCAGGAGAGAGAGAGGAGAGACAGACAGGAGAGAGAGGAGAGACAGACAGGAGAGAGAGGAGAGACAGAAAGGAGAGAGAGGAGAGACAGCCAGGAGAGAGAGCGAGGAGAGACAGCCAGGAAAGCAAGGAGAGACAGCCAGGACAGAGAGAGCGAGGTAGGGTTTTTTTTCGTTGGTAGATCTCATGTAGCTTGTCATTTAAAAAGTAGATCATAACAAAAAAATTGTGGGCACCCATGATCTAGAGGTATCGAGTAAATAAAAAAAAAATCTAGCTCCTCAGTTGCTGTTTATGGCTGCTGTGAGTAAATCGGCAATGTATCGTGTAGGGCACATGTGCCAAACTCCAGGCTCAGGGGCCAAATCTTTGCCCACCAGGCCATTTCCTAGACTTCTACTTTCAGATCTAGGTATTAAGTTATTACTAAAACCAGTGATAATCAAATGCAGAGGCAATTATGATAAAGATTAGATACATTTATATAGTCTTAGGCTGGTTTCATACCTAGGCGTATCGAATATGCGCGTTTGTCGCGCGTTTCGTGCCGCTCGTTTTTACCGCGATGCACTGTAAAAAACACGCGACAAACGCTCGTTTCCGAGGGCTACCTGGCTGTATCCCAATGGATGAACACTGCAAATACGCCCCAAAGAAGCTCCTGTACTACTTTGGGCGTAGGGCGTTTTGCAGCGCGTTCCTACGCGCTGTAAAACGCCCAGGTGGGAACCATGCCCATAGGTAATCATTGGTTTTCACATGTTGAGCGTTTTACAGAGCGTAGGAACGCGCTGTAAAACGCCCAGGTGTGAACCAGGCCTTACAGATACCTTTGAGGGCAACCATAATGTTGATGCGGCCCACAATTAAATTGAGTTTGACACCCCTGTAGGGTGTAAGATGACAAGCCCCGACGAAAGTCCTTGATAACGTCCGCATGGAAGAGCAAATTCAGAGGCTGGCACTGTGGCTTGCTGGGATGGATGCTTATTGTGTAAGTCATGTCTGTGCTTCCACTAATTATTCTGACATCACTAGAAGATGGAATAATCTCCCCAGATTTATGTGACATAGCGCAGACTGCCGCGTCCCCTCTCTCTGCTAGTGCGTTAACCCTGCCTTGTCAGGATCACGCCAAGCGCTCTACATCATGTTTAATATCAAGCAACAGAGTTTTGGCGCACGAGGTTATAGACGGCCATCTCATTGATTTTATTTGAGAGCTCAAATGACTTAAAGCCTTGCTCCAGTCAGACATATTTTTTAGCTTTGGATAGAATAGGGAAATGTTTAACTTTATCTGAGGTTTTTTTTTTTTTTTTTTACCCTCACTTCCTGTCCATGTGACACCTGTAGAAATGGGTGGGGTGTGGTTGTCACTTGGACAGGAAGGCACAGACAGCAATGAAAGGGTCAGAGGTTATTCATTACAAATGTGTTATTGAGTGTCTCACCATTGGAGAGATTGTCCATCACAGAAGCTAGTCTGAACTTTCCCTGCTCTATCCCCCCAAAAACATTTTTTGGATGAAGTTTGGCTTTAAAATGCACCTTTCTTGCCTAACAATATGCTGCATGGCTCATAGTGGCCAGTCAGCTGTAAGGTTTTATTTTGGGTACACAGGACTTTGGCCTAGTAGTGTTTTACTATACTGAATACAACACCGGCCATCTGGGAAAATAGCTATTGGCCAGGTTCAAAAACGTAGTCCAATATGTGCTGTATACATTGAGGTAACTGCACACAACTCCCCACTGCACACCATAAATGTGAACCCTTAAGAAAGTTGAGCACCCATGTCTAGGCCTGAAGCTGGTCTGACAGACACCTGGATGGTAGTCCACAAATCTGACAATTCTTTAACGTCCATTACCACCATAACTTATTAGGGCCCGTTCACACCATCATGTTAGAAAATGCACATGCAGTTTCCTCAGAGAACAAAATGTGTTTTTAATGCATTACATTATGTGTTTTCGTCCTGCAGACACATGGGAAATATGGACATATGAACTGAAAAATGCATTCATTAAAATGCACAAAAGATGCAGTATTTTTTCAAAATGTATTTGGCAATTAGGTTTAATGTGCTTTGATCCTGTGTTGTGGTGCACATAAAAAGCAATGGTGTGAGCAGGCCCTTATTTCTCAATGATCAATGGACAAGTAAAAAAAAAACTGTCTGAATTGCCTGCAGCAACCATCGTATTCTCCTTTCTTTTTTAACCAGAAGAAAAAATGATAGCTGCATTCTCATTACTATGGCCAACTAAACATTATTCTGTTGCTGTCGATTTTAAAACAATGCCTAAAGGGCTCAGAAGCAGCAAAGCCACTAGTGACCACTGTGGCAGGAGCAACAGAGCCACTAGGGCCCACTGAGGCAGAAGCAATAGAGCCACTAGGGCCCACTGAGGCAGAAGCAACAGAGCCACTAAGGCTCACTGATGCAAGAGCAATAGAGCCACTAGAGTAGACTGAGGCAGCAACAACAAAGCCACGAAGACTCACTGAGGCAGAACAACAGAGCCACTAGGGCCCACTGAGGCAGAAGCAACAGAGCCACCAGGGCCCACTGAGACAGGGGCAACAGAGCAACTAGCACCCACTGAGGCAGGAACAACAGAGCCACTAGGGTCCACAGAGGCAGGATCAACAGAGCCATTAAGGCCCACTGAGACAGGGGCACCAAAGCAACCAGGGCCCACTGAGACAGGGCAACAGAGCCACTAGGGCCCACTGAGGCAGGAGCAACAGAGCCACTAGGGTCCACTGAGGCAGGGGCACCCGAGCCACTAAGGCCTACTGAGGCAGGGGCAACAGAACACCTAGTGACCACTGAGGCAGGGCAACAGAGCCACTAGGACCCACTGAGGCAGGATCAACCGAGACACTAAGGTCCACTGAGGCAGGAGCAACAGAGCCATTAAGGCTCACTGAGGCAGGGGCAACAGAGCCACTAGAGTCCACTGAGGCAGGAGCATACAAAATGGTTACAAATAGGAATCATTTACAGTATATTTGCCTAAATGCATATGAGTACTGAACTATTTTAGTCCATAGTTCAGTTGAGGTTTATGCTATTTTGAGCAGTGTGCATCGACAGCACTCTTCCAAACCCTTGCAGCAGTTTGGATGCACCTCACCACAGCGCTCAAACTGCACTTGGGTCTCTTTGATCCATGACGATCCTCTCTCAGATGAAAACCTTAATAGGCAATAGTTACCACTAAGCCTCAGCAGCGCTACAGTATACAACATGGCTACTGCATTAAAAAAAATACCCAGTAAATGAAAAAAACTTTCAATATTGTTGAACTTTTTAAACTGGGCCAAAGGATATCCCCTGTCAGCCACCAGGTGTGATTCAAAACTTGGCCCACACGGTGAGTGTAAGTGTAGAATAGGAGTGACTCCTTTGCTCTTTTCCCATCTCTTCCTGCTTTATAGACAACTGATCTAGCAGTTTCATGCTTCAGCGATTAGGGGACTTGCTGGCCATCTGGGACTTGTGGTTCCACCAAGAATATAGGTCAACGCATGTCCCTCTATAGCCTAGGTTCTCAACTGGTGGGCCGTGACCCAAAAGTGGGTCGCGACCCCGTGTTCAGTGGGTCGCGGTGTGCCTTCCACTTTTCTAGGTGAGAGCTTCCTCAGCCTCCCCCTAGCGCAGCAATGTCAGTTCTCACGCTGAGCAGCCATTCAGAATATGCTGCCTGGCGTTGAGTGTCAGCTTGACATGGCCTGGAGCTAAGGCCATGAGGGAGCTCCATCCATACATGCATTGCTTACAGCTCCCTCACGTGCCCTGTAGAGGTGCCTGGACCGGAGTGACGTCACATTCTAGCTCCCGGCACCTCTACAGGGCGCGCATGGGAGTTGTACAAGCAATGCATGTATGAATGGATGGAGCTCCGTCACAGCACAGCAGCCCAGCACTGGACCCCCGGCTGAGGATCCACTCCAGTTCTCGTAATGGCACCCCAAACACACCTCCCGCCCACAGTTCAATCGCCCGCACCGGAACGCACGGTACCGCAATGCCGTGCGTTACATTGCAGTGCGACTTGGGTCACCACTTAATGACCAAGGACAAATGTGGGCCTTGAGGTTACACAGGTTGAGAACCACTGCTCTAAAGGACACCAGTCTGGAAAGAATAAGTGGGTGGCCCTCATAAAACCCCTCTAAAAACGCTAGTTGCCCTGCTGCCAATTCTTCGTGTTCAAAACATTCAGGGTCACTGATGTGGAAAACAATGCAGCCAGTGAACTAAGCACTTCTGATATGCATGCTTATATGCAGATTAGTGATTCAGAAAGTCCTGAAGGCAGAGGACCAGCGCTACAGCCAGGTGACATGCATTTGAACATTGAATGGTTTTCTTTTACAGTAGGACTGATACTTGTCAAGGGCTTTCCAGCAGCCATTTTGTTTACTGATACCAGCAGCAGTCCCTCAAGAAGACAGAGCAAGGTAAATCACACAACTAAAACACTGAAACCTTGGCCAGAAGCCCTGAGCTGTCCGCGATCACCGCCCATCTTGGCGCCAGGCGCTGCCAGCTCTCAGGTGCAGGCGACAGGCGTCCGAGCCTACCTACACGAAGCCTTGCGTGTTCGACATCCACAAAATCTTTCCCACAGAGAGCGAGCCGCTGCCAGTATCTGTTACTATAGTAACAAAATGAGAGAGTGTAAGATGGGGGGAGTGAACGCAGGATGGGGGAGCAGATTAACTCACACTGTGTGAGTCTGAGGGGAGGAAACAGCATCTGAGGGGGAAAAGTTAACAGGAAGAAGTGTCAGGGGCCACAGGGCCCCTGCTATGCCTTGCAGGCGGGAGGAAAGAGCATAAATAAAAGCAATAATAAGGTGAAGGAGCCCAGAGGGCATATGGAGGCTGGGCAAGGTGGCACAGCATGAGCAGAGAAGCATGGGTTGTGTGGATCCGGAATGTGACTCTGAGGCGATGTTTTCATCTAGTAGGAAAGCTGTACCTGATTGTTGAACAGTAAAACGTAGAAAAGAAAAGAAAGCGTGTTTGTAAAGAAAACTATTTGTAAACAATTTTTTTGAAAGCATTTACCTTTCAATTTAACAGGTTCACTTGTGCTAAGATATACATACCGGTACCTGTAGGCAGATTGGTAAATGAGAACTTATTAATGGTGGCTGTACAAAGGGCTCAGATAGAGAGAAGAAGAGGTAGGACCTCTATAATGTATTTATTATTGTCTGTACCCCATAGAAGGTAAGGAAAGTTAGAGGTGCTTTCCACAACAGCTTTTTCCCCCCCCCCCCCCCCCCCTCTTTCTGTCTTTGTCACTGTCATCAGGACAGGAAGTGCAGATAAATCTATCCACATACATAAATTAAAAAAACATCTGACTCTTCCTCACTCTACCTACAACTACAATGTTTTGGATGGAATTCCACTTCACTATTATTAAGGTCTGAAACAAAATCAGACATTAGGGATGTTTTTTAAATCTTCCACCCAGCCACACGATGGATGAATGCTGTGTGTACAGCATTCCTGCCACTACATGGAGCTGAGGAGCATTCATTCCTATGGTCCTCGGCTCCATCTAGTGGCGGGAAAGCTATGTGAATGGCATTCGCACAGTGTACGGCTGGGTGGATGATTTAGAAATTGTGCCCATTCTGTTGACACACATTAAAGCAGACCTTCGCTCTCATATTTGACTTTTACTCCCTGCAACCTTCCCACTCCTCTGCAATCCAATCTAAAGAACCATTTTCCTTCTTTTTACAATTTTTTTTTTTTATTCCAGCCCATCCTCCTGCCCCCTACATGACGTTTCCTGCTCCTTCAGCCTCCTGGGATATCCCTGTCATATTGCCCAGGAAGCTACAGAAGCATTGGAGGGTGGACCTGGTGGCACATCATTGAAGGGGGCAGCCAGCTCTTGATGACATAGTAAGGTCAGATGGCAGCACAGGACATGCCCTGTGGCAGCAGATTGCAGCAGGACAACGCTGAATTGGCTGGTAGGTGAGTATAATTACTGAAAAAAACCTGCCTAAGGCCCCGTTCACATGTAGCGATTTATCTAGTGATTTCCGCCGCGATATCGCGCATTTTTGCCGTGCGATATCGCGAGAAGTCGCCGGCTAATGATATTCAATGGAGCTGTCTTAGCTCCATGTCGCGCGTTGCTCGTCGCGGTAGCAAATCGCTTCTACAGGACCCTTTTTTCGGCGGATTTTGCTTTTTTCTAATAGAGCCCGACGGAGAAGGTCGCGCTAACGTCGCCCCAAAAGTCGCGCTATCCCGGCCGCTGCAAAAGGTATGTCGCTACGTGTGAATGGGGCCTAAAGGTGCCCATACACCTTGCGATTATCGTTCAATTTACCGAACGAGATCGGGTTTTCCTACGATAATCCACCAGTTGATGGCAAGTGAACGATCAGTATTACTGTGCAACTGCCCGAATTTCCTCCATTGGTCAGGCTGGAAAACGTTTTATGAATCGTGCGAAAATCGATGGATTAGTGGCGTTTTTGTACGAAAAAAATGGTAACATGCGCAAACAAAAATCCGTTCTGTCCAACCTGACACTAATTTCAGGAGAATTCCAGCAGCTAATTGGAATATTGTTAATGCCACTCCAAACGCGGCCAGGAAAACGTGCATTCGCACTCAATAAAACATGCACATATGCGCGGGTAAAAAAAAACGTCGGACGCACGTAGCACAATCTGCTACATGAGCTACTTTCCTGTGTTTGTTGCACATTAAAACGTACACATATGCGCGGGGGGGAAAACGCGGCATGCATGTAGCACAATCTGCTACATGAGCTACTTTCCTGTGTTTGCTGCACGTGCGGCACCCATTAAAATCAATGGGGATGTGCAGCAAAGCGGGGGGGAAAGGGCGCACAAACATGACATGCATTACTGGTATGCCTAGGTGTGAAAATAAGAGATAAAACCTGATTGGTTGCCAGGGGAATTCCAGTCCCAGACAGTTGTCACCGAAACAATTGCCCACTCTGAAAGATTTCCTCTTGTTTTAGTGACAACTGACATGTTTTGGATTTGTCATCACTTTCATTTGTCACAAAGACAAATAGAGAGGGTTAATCTCCCCAGCAGGGACACTCAGAAATAAAAGTCTGATAGGGGTTCCAACCATTCCCTACTATGCCCCCCCCCCCAAAAAAAAAATTACAAAAAAGGGGGGTTGTGCTTTTTAAGCACTGTGATCGAAAACAACCTCCGTCCACAAAACACACAAGAGCGGCATACGGCTTATAACACAAAACACACCCGCAGAGTGCAGTAAGATAACACAATGATAACTGATGAGGAGAGAATGTAACATTAACAAGAGAGCAGCAGAATATAACAGTTTTCATATCACCTTGAATTACAGTACCTAATAATAAAGACGAAACTGCTACAACGGAGCCAATTTTAAACACTAGCCAAGCAAGCTTAATATATACTGTAAAAATACAGGAAACAGTCCAATCCCCATCCCCACCCATTGGAAATTTCAGGACTGTTTTCTGATATTACTACAAATCTAAAAAATGCTATGTAAAAATCCTTTTTACATGGAAATCTCATCATCAACTGAATTTTAAAATCAGGCTGATAGCGGGAGTGTCTGTCCTAGCTGCTGAAATGAGACAGAAGAGGGATATTAGGAGAGAAGTGGAGGAAGCGGACTGTTGTTATTCCCCTTTTATAATATCATGTATCAGGCACTAGGAATGGACAGAGGTGTCTAGAAAATAAAATGTATAGGTATGTTCTAGAACTGAAGAGGTAAAATTCTGGTCTTGGGGAGGACCTATTGGAAGCCTGCAGACATGAGGTGACAGTTGGCTGATCTGGCCCTTTTTCAGCCACATTGGGTGAGGATCCGATGTGTATGGTGGTACTGGCAGATAGGCACTGGTCAGCAACTCTCAGGAACTATAGAAAACCCACCCTAGATGCCCTTGTGACATAGATTGTGTTGGCTGAGTTTCCATACACTGCTTTCCAAATCCATCTCGCTTCTATATTGATATATACAGTACTTGCAAGGTGGGCAGAACGGAGTTTGGGGGTTTGGGATGATCTTACCTCATATGCAGTACAATACCCCTCCGAGTATGGTTCAGTGGGGCTTATTGCAGTCTCCTTTGATGATAGTCTTGCACACAATGCAGTTTTATTCACACATAGTGAGTAATGATAAACCGTGGTTTGGGGCAAACCCAGTTGGCTTGAGTTATCCCAAGTCCGCTCAAAACCATGACCAACACTACCCTTCCGGCCCAATCAGTTTC
The DNA here is from genome assembly GCF_000935625.1 of Nanorana parkeri. NCBI lineage: Eukaryota > Metazoa > Chordata > Amphibia > Anura > Dicroglossidae > Nanorana > Nanorana parkeri. The sequence continues at coordinate 222,547 of NW_017306648.1, read as the reverse complement.
GGGAGGGGCATTCTCTACTTCTTTGTGACACATAGCTGCAGGGAATGCGGGAACATGCCTTCAGCAACTGATTGGGCCAGGATGTCGGTCACAGTCTTGTGCAGGTTTGGGTGAACTCTGGCAAACTGGGTTCGCACCGAGCCCAAGCTCTTCACTAGGGCTTACGCTGACCATACACTGGTAGATTTTGATATGAGGCCAGGTTCACAACTAGGCGTTTTCAGTTTCGCGCGTTTTTGCATGTTTTTTACGCAAATGTTTCTGCGCATATTTGCTTTTAAAAACGCACGTTTCTCCCTGCATAGGGATGTCTGAGGGACTGAAAATGAGCGGCATCCGTTTGAAAATAGCTCCTGCATCTTTTCACGCAACAGGCGTTTTCCTGATCACTCACCTGAACCTCAGGCCCACGGTGGTCAGCACTCACCCCTCTTCTTCTCTGCTCTGGTTGTGCAATGTCCCTCGGTGTCCTCAAGTGTAATGCAAATCAATGGACCTGCGTATAATAATGTCAGCAGTCCTTAAACTGGCCATACATAATGTGAATTTTCGGCCGGTTCTTCAGGAACCGGACACAATTCACACAGTGGGATGCTGCTAGCAGCACCCTTTCAGCTGACATCCCTTGATCAGCTGTTCAAATGAGCTGGTCGGAAAGACTTCGAATGGAGCCGGTAGCCAATGAGCTGCTGGCCCTGTTTGGATACTCTGACAGAGGCTTGTTGATGGAGGAATCTGTTCTATTTTTTTATTCTTCCCACAGGTTGAACGGAAAAAAAACAACAGTGTATGGCCAGCTTTAGATTGCTGGAGCTCAGGGGAGAAGATACTGCGGGGATCGGTGTAGCAGCCCAGGATTAGTAAGTATATCTATCTGCTGTATTTGAGCCCCCCTAGACAAAAAGAGCATGGGTAGCCCCACTGCAAGCGTATGTTGTTTAAAATTATAAATAACTGAATGTTCCAAAAACAAGTTTTTTTAAACTAAATTCTACTAGTAGATGACCACCTTTGGTCTAAAATGGCTGTTAAAGAATAATTGCACTTATCTTCAGGAAATGAATAAAGCAAATATCTCACTTTCTATACAAATACAAAAACCTTTAGATATACATTTGTGAAATGTACAGATGGTTCTTTATCTAGAAATGTCACTACTGGTTTCAGGTTACTCTCCCTTTAATGAGGTATGATTGACAATGCTTCTAAAAACAGGTGAGCTCATTAACCCCTCACCTCCTCCTGTCTCTATAGTGTCAGCAGAGCAAGGTTCATCCACCACAATCATCTACAGACCTGGTGTAAGGTAATACACTTTGTTTTTATTAAACACCTGACATCATAAGAAAGCACTGTTAAAAAAAATATAATTCAAGATTAGATCTGAAGGAGCACTGAAAGATATTTTAAAATGAACCCCATCACTATCCATGGACAGTAATGATGTGCGGGGGCTGGGGGTGAACTTAGTTTGCCCAAGCCCATCCAAAACTATCACTTTCATTACATGTATTAACTGCTTACAATTACCACAATATATTTTTCAATACTTGTTTTTCAATTGTCAACAATTCAACTTTTGTGTTAGGGGAAAAAAAAGTTTTGCTTATCTCATATGATAATATTTCTGTAGTGTTGCCATTTAAGAATTAGAAGCTATTCACACTTCTATGGCCCGAAGCAGTGTGTCGGTCGGGACATGTGTTAATGTTGACTGCCACCAGTTGAATTAATATCTGCTCTGGGGAACAGCCACCAGAGAGCAAAACTTTCAATCCAATAAGGATTTTGTGCCAACCTACTGTACAAATTAGTATCAATAAAACCCACTGGAGTGTGAGGAGTGCCACTAAGAACAATCTGGCTACATCAGACTGCAAATTTAAAAGATTTTCTGCCTTTTACATAATTGCAGTGTTTTCTGCAGGGCTTCAGTTGGTTCACCTATTGACTTTAGTCGATGTCTAGCCACAATATGGTGTAATAATATGAGTCCGGCAATTCTACTGTGCATAAAAAAATGCTGTTCTTGTGCACAATTATAACAATGAGGACAGCAAGATCCTGAGTGAATGCAGGAAGACTAATCTTAGATGTGTGATTGATATTTCTGATTATGGAACGTAAACAGGATGTGACAGATGCAGTTGTGACAGCAGTGATACATAAGTGTTAAAACCTCTATTCATGATATATTTCCTGGGGGTCGATGAATGCTGCTGTAATGGAGGGGGTTGGTGTTCAATCCTAAGGGTCCAGGGATGACTGCTTTTCAAAAACAAAAGCTACTCAGGAGTGCTTTACATTCCTCTTATCAGGGTAAGCCAGGAGGCAAATTCCAGCTTTCCCACTGTGGAATTAAAAAACCTGGGGAAAAAAAATCAGAAATGGCAAAACATATGTACAACTCAGCTTTATTCTAATCATTTGAAGGGAACTCTTGCTTCCACACCACCCCACGTGTCTGTCTGTCTGCCTGCCTATCTATCTATCTATCTATCTATCTATCTATCTATCTATCTATCTATCTATCTATCTATCTATCTATCTATCTATCTATCTATCTTTAACCAGTAGCACATTTAATCTGTGGTTCATGGGGGAGGCTGGCCGTAGTGGAGATGGAAAACCTTTTCCAGTAGCAACTATGCCATGACATGGAGGGAATTCTTTTCCAGATGCCTCACTGCATGCATCTCACAATGCAGTTCTTTACATGTGTCTCACAAACTCTTTGGCCATCACCTCATTTTGGTGTGCCTGACTGTACATGTTTTCCTTCTCCATGGACAGGACCTCACTTGGTCTCAAGCTCCCTACCCCTCTACTTGTGCCTCTCCAAATTGTTAAGGACATGACCTCAGTAAGTCATGGGTTTATTGATGCTCCACTAGTATTCCTCCCATGCGAACAGCAGATCACCTATCTCTTTATATGCAATTACCTTGTCAACTTCTCCATACTCTTTTATGGTGTGTAAGGGGTGATCATTGTCCATAACGAATGTAGTTAACTCTCAAACAGCTATTTATGAATGAAGAAATAATAATACTTTAAACTGAGGAAATAGTCTTAAATTGTGATCAAAGTTTTCACAGTTCTAGGCTGCTTCACAGTAGACCAATGACTCTTCTACCGCAACTACGCAGAGGAGGTATTCTCAATGTCTCTGGGGGAGCACAGCCAACAGTGTCCCCTGGGGGAGCACAGCCAACAATGCCCCCTGTGGGAGCACAGCCAACAATGCCCCCTGTGAGAGCACAGCCAACAATGCCCCCTGTCGGAGTACAGCCAGCAATGCCCCCTGTGGGAGCACAGCCAACAATGCCCCCTGGGGGAGCAAAAGCCAACAATGTCCCCTGGGGGAGCAAAAGCCAACAATGTCCCCTGTGGGAGCAAAAGCCAACAATGTCCCCTGGGGGAGCAAAAGCCAACAATGTCCCCTGGGGGAGCAAAAGCCAACAATGTCCCCTGTGGGAGCACAGCCCACAATGTCCCCTGTGGGAGCACAGCCAGCAATGCCCCCTGTGGGAGCACAGCCAGCAATGCCCGCTGTGGGAGCACAGCCAGCAATGCCCCCTGGGGGAATCTGAAACCCAACTACTTGGCTCCTTCCCATTCACTGACCAATAGAATCTGTATGTTTGACCACAACCACAGAATGCAATTGCATTGTAAGAAGAAAAGTGGAAGTGCAGAGCCCTCACGCTGCACTGTGATATTGGGCTCTGGTCACGCCTCTACAAAAAGGTTATGCTGGCAAAAGCACATCTACACGGTGCCAATTTACCCAAATATTGTATGTTTCACTTCTACACTATATGTCTGTGAAAATGAGGATTCACACCTTTTATTGTGAAAATGTAAATCAATACATTCACAGGCAGAGCTGTCAATGCACACTTCAGGTGTTGTGCTTCCTGCAGAACTGTCAGAGAGCAAGGCAGTTCCACCTTCAACACAAGCATCACAAAACCACCCTGATAATTAAAAAAATAGATCTGCGAAGATTTCACTTTAAATATGTTAATGCTCACTGTATGATCTATATATAGCTGTATAGGTTAAAAAAAACATGTCAATCAAGTTCAACCTGACAAAAACACCTTGCAGCCTCAGAACCCGCAGCTAATTCAGAGAAAGACAAAACCTCTTACAAAGCACAATCCGATTCACTCTAACAGAGAGCTCCCTGGATCAACATTAAACAATGTTATCTCTTATAAATATTAAGAGCCATTTATATTTTCTACACTTAGACACATATCCAGCCATTTTTTGTAGCAATCTACCAAGCTGGCTGGAACTAACTCCTCCAGATGACCCTTCCACATTTTCACAGCTCTTACTGTAAAAACCCCTTACCACACTTATTTTCCTCTAGAGTCAGAGAGTGCCCCATTGTCTGTGCACCAAGCTTAGTATATGGACCATTTATAAATGTATACAAGGTGATCAAATCTCCATTAACTGCTTATTTCCTCATAGCAGATGTCCTTAACCAGTTGACATCCGCGGTGTTAAACCCCCTTCCCATCCAGGCCATTTTTCAGTATTCAGCGCTGCGGTACTTTGACTGACATTTTTTTCTAGTTCAGCAACATCCTTTATGCGGTACCCAAAACAGAACTGCACATTTAAGAGGAGCTCTTGATGTTTTCTACTGGTGCAAGAGTCTCACTCTCAATGTTTGTTGATAGAAGGGCCTGCATGGTTTTTTTTTTTTTTTTATTAATAGGAGATACTAAAGTATTTGCAGTACTCAATACTGTCATTTTTGAGGAGAGCGAGGTCGATAGAGAGCGAGGTCGATAGAGAGCGAGGACAGAGATTGAGAGATCTAGAGATTTAGAGAGAGAGAGAGATCTAGAGATTTAGAGAGAGAGAGAGATCTAGAGAGAGAGAGAGAGAGAGAGGAGAGAGAGATCTAGAGATTTAGAGAGAGAGATTTAGAGAGAGAGATTTAGAGAGAGAGAGATAGATCTAGAGAGAGATAGATCTAGAGAGAGATAGATCTAGAGAGAGATAGATCTAGAGAGAGATAGATCTAGAGAGAGATAGATCGAGAGAGAGAGAGAGATGGATCGAGAGAGAGAGATGGATCGAGAGAGAGAGATGTTAGATATAGAGAGAGATAGATCTAGAGAGAGATAGATCTAGAGAGAGATAGATCGAGAGAGAGAGAGAGATGGATCGAGAGAGAGAGATGGATCGAGAGAGAGAGATGGATCGAGAGAGAGAGATGGATAGATAGATAGATCGAGGGAGAGATTGAGAGAGAGAGAGATCGAGAGAGAGATAGATCGAGAGAGATAGATCGAGAGAGAGAGAGAGATCTAGGGAGATAGATCGAGAGAGAGAGATCTAGGGAGATAGATCGAGAGAGAGAGATCTAGGGAGATAGATCGAGAGAGAGAGAGATCTAGGGAGATAGAGGAGAGAGATAGATTTAGAGAGATAGATTTAGAGAGAGAGAGAGAGATCTCAGCAGGTTGGCTTTCAGCCATTTGGATGTGAGGCAGTCCCTCTAGGGAGATAGATCGAGAGAGAGAGATCTAGGGAGATAGATCGAGAGAGAGAGAGATCTAGGGAGATAGAGGAGAGAGATAGATTTAGAGAGATAGATTTAGAGAGAGAGAGAGAGATCTCAGCAGGTTGGCTTTCAGCCATTTGGATGTGAGGCAGTCCCATCAGCACCGCAGCGGCGGCGTTCTGCGCTATTTTGTTTACAGTGTAAAGAACTCTATAAACACGCCGCTTTGATTGTGCAGATCCTTGCTGTGACCTCGCACACGATAGAAGAAGAATGTGACCTCTCTGAATGAACTCTCCACCTGGGTGAAAATAAGGTGGATTTATAAGCTGTGGAAGAGGCCATGATATGAAAGAACACTGAAACAATCAGGACTCGGTCCTGCAATAAAAACACATTTTCAGGAGCAATTCCTGTGGCAATTTCTCAGCAGATTTGATTGATTCTTGTAAAATTCAATCTTACAGTATATCAAAGAGTACAGAATCACCTTTACTTATTTATTAAAGAAAAGTAACACGGGAAGGAGGGTAATGAACTGCTCCATGGAACACATTAACTGCCATCGGATTTTATTCTTGGTTGCTGCGAGGGGGCAGTTTGTAGGCCATAGACAGGCCTGAGATCAAATGATATATAGCTCTAGTAATAACCTTTATTTGGGATATGTAGGGGTTGGTTAGAACCCTTGTCACACCAGGAAATGAGAGGAAATTTCTCCAAAGTGGGCAGAAATCCTCTCTTAGCTTTTTAGGTTTGCTGTCTGTGTATTGATGGGAGGATTTCCCTTCATTTCCTGTCCTATAGACACATCAGGAAATGAGAGGAAATTTCTCCAAAGTCAGAGTAAATCCCCTCATAGCTTTTTTTTTGCTGTCTGTGCTTTGATGGCGAGATCTCCATTTACCTCCTGTCCTGGAGACACACCAGGTAATGAGAGGAAGTTGCTCCAAAGTGAGGGAAAATCCCCTCTTTTTTTTTTTTGTCTGTATTTTGATGGTTCAATATATGTTTACAACGTGAGGGGAATTCTCTTCTTAGCTTGATGTGTAGATTTCCCTTAATTTCCTGTCCTGCAGACACACCAGGAAATGAGGGGAAATTGATCCAAAGTTAGAAGAAACCCCCTTAGTATTTTTTTTGTTGCCGTCTTTGTCTTGGTGGGACGACCTCTTTTCACTTCCTGTCCTGGAGACACACTGGGATATGTGAGAATTTTTTTCCAAAGTTAGTTAGACAGTTATCATGGGAACAGGTGTCCCCATTGAAAGACTTCCCTCTTGCCTCTCAAACCCTTACCCCCTCCATCCAAAATTAGAAGTTTGCCTACGGGTCCACATAAGATGGCGGTGGTGTAAGTACTATATGACTGACCTGGAACAAGGAACATGTATGCAGTATTTTCACACAGAGTGGTTACACTTTGCCTGGGCTTCTATTACAGCAAATCTGAAATCCGAGAGATATATGTAGGCAGTCCTCTTCTGAACATGCCAACTTTCTGGCTGCTTCTCTGAACCATTGACTTTATTGGTTGAGTCGCTGACTTGGAATAAGAAGGCATATGAGATCCTCTGACTTCACTGGCTGTGCGCCAGTTCCGAGTCAGTGATTCGGGGAAATGCTGAATGTAGAAAATGAACCTTTTCAGAAGAAAGCCCACCGGATCAGCTGTGGTATTTCTACCTGGGCATCTATGTTCCTTTTGTATGTAGTCATTTGCATCTAGAAAGTGTGATCCCAGCCAGGAGAGACTGAACTGTGCCTGCAGTCAAAATGTCAAAACATTCACTGGTCGTTTAACATGTCCCTTTAACCCTATTACGTTGATATGGCAGCCTATGGGGAGCACCATGCAAAACGGTGCAGAGTACCATCTGTGTATTGATTGTATGGAATCTATAGCATGCTCCAGGGACATCAGCCATGTGACAGATTGTGTAGGTTCCTGTGCAGTGGCAGCAATGAGTGAGGATGTTCAGGATGGGGAAGGGGAGGGAGGGGGTGATCAGAGATCAGAGATAACCCCCCCACCCTGCCCCCAGCAGCACTGACTGTCAGTGTTATAAGCCTAACCCCAGGCAACAGATGTAACACAAATTGATGTGGAGGGTGGAGGCTGTGAGCCCATATCAGTTACCACCAACTGTTAATTCCTGGATGTGGCCCTCAGTTCCAGCACATGAAACCTGACACACGGGCCGATCTCTGGCCATTCAGAAAGGTTACAGTAGCTCAGGTGGGAATGTGTGCAGGTATAATGCTTTATAATGAAGCTCTGAGTGTTATTTCACAGGGTAACCATAACTAGCCGCTTCTGTCACTTTCCATTAGGGCTCAACTTCATGTCAGCGCTTTTCTAGCTGACTTGTAACATTAGATTAACCCCTTGCTGGCCACAATCTCTTTTGCACTAGACCACTATCAGCCTTTTCCAGATGAGGCAGCTGTCAAAAACCGCTTGCCTCTGTGTCTTCAATGTATATAGCTGCCAAGATATATGCAACTATTGCTGCAAAATTAAGAGTTTGACTTTAAAGCTGAACTGTGAGCACAAAAACTTGAATTGGAGCCGAAAGAGTATAAATCTACTTTTGTGTGCACCAAATGGCAATTGAAACCCAGATATTACCTTGTAAATGTAGTTGTGACCTTTCACTGGGTTTTACACGGCCTGGGCAGAGAGCAAGCTGTGGGAGGGGCCCAACAGGCCCCACCCACTACAGGGTGCCTGCAGAAAACAGGAGGGGGCGGAGACAAGACCAGTCACCCAGCACAAGGAGAGAGAGCTGCAGTGACTGGTCTTTATTACAGGAAGCTCCTGGACAGAGGCAAAGTTTCACTCGGGATTTCTGCACAGATCTGGAAGAAATACACAAAGTACATTAGGATTCAAGTAATCTTACACATGACTCTTTTATTTAGACAACATTTACTTATCACAGCATTCAGCTTTAAAGGAAATGTTTATAAACATGTACCGTAGGTTGCCACTGAAAAACTAGCAATGTCAGTCAGCACATTTCTCAGGGCTTTAAATACAATCTGTTACCCTGTCCTGGTGAGGTAAAGATTTGGAAAAGTCGCACCTTGTTTATAAATGGACAGACGGATTTCCCTAGTTTATGGTTATATGAGAAGGGTGGTAACCACCTACAAATTCCAATGCTAGGGTGTAACATGGTCATTTCTCCCCACAGGCTGCTTTTTTTTTTGGAGCAACTGTGCATGGCTCCACCAACACCACAGCAAAAAATAAAGCCCTTCCATGTGCACCTTGCTGTAAAGCTGGTGACAAATTGATGAGTGCGTTTGCCATTTGTTTTGCTCCACGAACACAGCCACGTCATCCATACCGTCTGCCATCGTTTTGTGTTTTTGTGTTTTTAATTAAATGTGTGCGTTCGCGGGGACTGGGGACTTTAATTTTTTTGTATTTGTAATTTTAGTTTATTTAACTTTATTTATTTATTTATTTATTTTTTCCTTCATTGCTGGGAGCAATAGCCAGCCTGCTATTGGATATTTCAAATTGCAATAGCCAATAACAGGCTGGCTATTGCACCCGCCCACTGCCTGCTGTCAATCACCAGAGGAGGC
>NW_017306648.1:157992-213095 GCF_000935625.1 Nanorana parkeri | reverse complement strand
AATAACAGGCTGGCTATTGCACCCGCCCACTGCCTGCTGTCAATCACCAGAGGAGGCACTTGAAGGAGAAAGTTCTCCATTAGATCCTCCTCTGCTGAATGACAGCAGGTAGTGGGCGGGTGCAATAGCCAGCCTGTTATTTGCTATTGCAATTTAAAAGAGCCAATAGCAGGCTGGCTATTGCTGTCCGCTGCTGGATTGGAGACGGATCACGGCTGACAGCAGGAGCGCAGGGGGAGGCGGGGTGCACAGGGGAGTAGGTGGCACGGGGGAAGGAAACTCGCAGAGGTTTCTCCTTAGAGGCTGTAATCTGCTATCTGTCCCCTCAGATGCAGATCGCTGCAGCCTATTACAGCCTGTAAGCAGGAACCGCTGACAGTCTGTGATTCTGCAGTGGGGAGAATGGGATGGGACGGGACTGTGGGGACGGTTCTACCATTTCTCCGCCTCCCCCCCAACAGCGTCCTCAGGTGGCCGCTTGTGCTGCCTTTCACTAGCGCCGGCACTGACCACGCCTCATATGAATGAGGCCTTAATATGAGCCCACTGAAAATACACCCAATTTGTCCTTTTAATCATATTAGCATTGTTTTATGATGATCGTTGTGTGGTGATCCTTTATCAAGAATACCCAGACCTCATTGGCAGGCAGTTGTAGTCTCCTTTAATACTACTAGTGGTCAATGACTGAAGGAGGGCAGCAAAGCCTTGCCTCCGGCTCATCCATATAAACCATCAAAGGTGTCGGTATAACAGAAAATTGTTCACTGGTGAGCAACCGCGTCCAATTCATAATAGCATACCGGTTGTAATCTGACCATTTGTTCACAACTGCAGAACAACAGGATTAGCAGAAAAGTTGGACTGACTTCTGGGTAGCTGAATGGTGCCAACATGGCTGTCTAGGTGCCAGCCTGGAAAATGTTATTGGAGAGTGTTGTGTATTGAGGTACTTGTACATAATGGTCCATCATCTGATATAAATGCCGTTGTTTGCCAGTGGGTGCGTGTGACATTTATCGGTGCACGTACACGCTGTATGACACTTCTATTGTCCCCTGTACAGCTCGGGTGCCAATGTCCTGATTGCTTAAAGGAACATTACTATAAAGTCTACACTGCACAGTATACATCTACATGTCCGTTTTACCAGATCTATGCTTTCTGAGTACGTAATCTAATCATACAGTTCACAAACATACTGCTATGATAACTGGCATTCTCTGAGTGTGCCCTTCTGTGAGCATGATGGACACACTGGATTGTGAGCTCCTTTGGCACACACGCATTGATATGAAGGGTTATCTGCAATGTGCCACTAATACAGTATTGGGGTGATTTTATCTTTACATTCTTTCCTGCTGACAAGGTGTCACAAGAAGAGGAAGTGATGGCATAACTCTCTGATTGGGACACGGACAGCCCAAAAAACACATATTTTTTGGGAGAGTGGGAGAAGGGTTAGCAGATCTGGCAGTTGTTATGGATCTCTGTGTCATCTTGTCCAGTGACACCGGCACTCTCTTATTTCTTGTCCTGGTGTCACTGAGATAGGAAGTGAAGTTAATCACCCTATCAGGGTCACAGACAGCAATATAATCTTGGCTTAGGTTCTGACTCCTGCCTGCTCCATGGAAAGTCCATCTGATAAGTCACTTCTGGTCTGGGAATTTGTACATTTATGTAAAGTGTTTTGTTTTTTTTCTTGTAGAATACAAACGCGCTATAATAATTTATCTACGTTTAAAAATAACACGACCAAGAATGATCTATTCCCAACGCTGTGCTATTTTTTTTTCTGGTCAGGGAAATACTATTATTTCCAGTTCTCGGAGCAGGAACATAAGACAGACGGGGTGCTGGAATTCCTGACCCTTCCCCTCCTGAGCTCAGTGCTGTGTGTGAGATCACTGCATACACTTTTAAAGACACAGGAACAAAATGTTGTCCAATGCAGCAGATTGTTCTGCTAGGGGCTCCGAGGGATGAGGTGCTGCAAGGGCTGCTCTGGACATTACAATAAACAAAGCTCATCATTTACAGTGGGGCAAAAAAGTATTTAGTCAGCCCCCAATTGTGCAAGTTCTCCCACTTAAAAAGATGAGAGAGGCCTGTAATTGGCATCATAGGTAGACCTCCACTATGAGAGACAAAATGAGAAAACAAATCCAGACAAATCACATTGGCTGATTTGGAACAAATTTATTTGCAAATTATGGTGGAAAATAAGTATTTGGTCACCTACAAACAAGCAAGAGTTCTGGCTCTCACAGACCTGTACCTTCTTCTTTAAGAGGCTCCTCTGTCCTGCATTCATTACCTGTATCAATGGCACCTGTTTGAACTTGTTATCAGTATCCCCACGATCCCACTGTACACAGTCATGGTGCATTTACATGAGAGCTTCCACATTTATTTATTTTTCATGAAATAAATCCTTGAAAGATAAATAAATAACTGACATAGACTTTCATTACTTAAAGGGCTTACTTAAAGCTTTACCCAAATCTTGGGGGGCGGTAAGAACGTTATTCAGATTCTTAGGCCTCTTTCAATCGGGCAGTGTCCGGACGATAAAACAGATGGCAGCGCTGCGTTTTTACTGCCCATCTACACTCTGACAGTGCGGCAGCACAGGACACCTGGCGGCCATACTTTTCAGTACGGCAATCTTAACTCTGCCTGGCGGCACCACCTGTCAGTCTCCCCATTGAAGCCAATGGGACTGCGCCACAACTGCATGCAGGGTCGTTTTTCTACCCTATGTGCCGCCTGAGGTCATTGGTGGAGGTGAAGCGATGCTGCTGTTAGTGCTTCTTGGGGGATAGTGGGGGCTTTGTTGGTAGCGGTTGTCCAGGGTGGGGGGGATGGATGGCTGTGTTAGAGTTGTGCTGTCTCTGTCCTGTCCTGCCCAGCTCACTTATGTCACTGGTTGCCAGGAGTTCGGCAGAATGCCAGCCAGGACATCCCGCTCAACCACATGGCAACCGATGACGTCAGTGAGCCAGACCAGACAGAGCCTCATAGGTTGCTAAGAGCTCTTAGCAACCTGGGATGCTGTGGCCGCCCTCTGCCCCCCTCCCCCCCCCCCCCCCCCCCCCCAATGCAATACAGCCCTCTAGGTGCCACATAATAAGGATGACCCTGACCGTGTGCCAAATAGGATTTTACATTAGAAAAGTGCACCGCAATGCGATTGCCATGCATTTTTCCAATGTTAACTCCCCCTTGTGATAGAAGGCAAAGCAGGCATTCGAGAGGTGGCAGTATTACCTCTTGAATATGTGCAAGCCACTGCTCAGGCGCTGCTCAGCTGCCCTCTGAAAAGCAATCTACCTCAAACCAGCTTTCAGGGGGGCAGTAGAGCCTGCTACCTGTGTACTCTCTGCCTCTTTCTATCCTCGTGATTCATGTGCCCTTTATTTCACAGGAAGTGAGGGGTCAACAGGTCACAGAAAGCAATTGAATTGGCTGTAGTAAGGGACAGTATGGAAAGACAATGGCGCCACCGCATAGAACCCCCCCCCATATCTAATAATGGTGTCAGTTTTATTCTTGTATTCCTGGCCTGTGTCTGGACAATGGATGTTTGTCAGTAGTCCCCCAGCACTGTGATCCAGCCCTCGGAGCAGATCTGTTCGTCTAGGATCACACAATAACCTGCCATGACCATATTGGGCTACATTTCCAGCCAGCTGATATTTTTCTTGGCTCCTTTCCTGCTCCTTGGCCTGGAAGATTTTGGGAAAGAGACCTGCATTTTGCGGGCTAATTTTGGAAGAAAGTTTTCTAGCGGAGGCACAAGAACCCAGCCGCCCCCTTCCCTCCCCCTTCTCCTTGTGTGAACAATATGAAATAATCTTTCTGTGAGTCGGGCCCAGGTTTAGGTCACCTCGCAGTAACCTAATTCCTCGGGCAGGGTTGGGAGAGACGGCTCCACGGCTTGTTGTGGTTGAATTGGCTGACTGCGTTCTCGGGGCACATTGTTTCATGGTAAGAAAATTGTGGACTTAAAGGAGCAGCACACAGATTTCTTTTTTGAATCTTATAAGGAAGCTGTTTCTTAAGTACAATTTTTAAAGTGTATGTAAAAGAAAAAGTTATTTTTATTTTTGAATAGAGTGGGGAAGAGTTAGGCTCTTCATCAAGATTTTATTGCTACCTTTGTCCCCACAAGGAAGATTCATCCCGTATGAGTTCTGATGACCATTGTTAGAAAAGTGTGAGGAAACATTTTTGAGTTGTCACCAGTGCAAAAGGAGGGGGTAATTCATCCAATGAGGATAGGAAGTCCCATCGCTTTTTTGGAGATTTCCATTTCATTTCCTGTTGTGTCTCCTGGATGGGAAGTGAAGGGAAATCTCACAGACCGCAGAAAAATAAAATACCTTATAGGGGTTTTAAGTAACCCTTCCCTACACTATCCAAAACAAAAACAAAAGTTTTGCATATACATTTTACACACTTTAATATGTACATACACAAAGGTCTGAGATACTTATTGCATATATTAACAGCTATATTTTTTAGACATATCTACACTAAGCATATGTTAGCAGATAATGCTACCTGCCCAGCTCCCACCCTCATTTCCACCTCTTTGTTTCCCTGGCACACACACTGCCTGTAAAATGGTAAGAATAGGTGCAGCCAGGGCAAGATTTCCAAAAGGCCAACCGAGGCCCGGCCTCGGTGCAGCAGGTTGTAGAGGGGCAGCAGGGATGTTTAATACCTATCACCCGACGCCCGGGACATGCAGTTCCAGCGCCAGGCAGATAGTTGTTTTCTACCTTTAGCCCTGCTTTGGACAAGCAGAGCTAAGTCTAGAGCGGGGAAGCCGCCGCTCGTTATGTACAAGTGATAATAAAGTTAAAAGATTCAAACCAACCCTGCGGCCCTGCCATCTGGGGGGAAATTTGCCGGGTAGGGGGGCACATTAGGGAACCTGGCCTTGGGGCAGCAGAGAGAGTAAATCCGGCCCTGGGTACAGCCCACTAGATTTTAAATTTACTGTAGATTTATTCAACTAAAATCTAATGATATTTAGTAGGGATGCACTGATATCGATACTAGTATCGGGGGCCGAAGCCGAGTATTTGCGAGTATTCGCCCAAATGCTCTGATGCCTGGCCCGATACCTGAGCTTCTGGTATCAGGAAGCCAGGCAGCAAGTAATTACACGCTGCCCAGCTTCCTGATTGACATGGGAGCATGGAGCCGGGTTCCCAGCAAATCAGGAAGCTGGGTGCCGTGTAATGACACGTTGCCTGGCCTCCTGATTGGCCAGCTTCTCGACCAATCAGGAAGCCGGGCAACGGGTCATTACATCCTGATTGGCCAGAAAGCCAACTCCATGCTTCCTTGTCACCTGGTGACGAGGGAGCATAGAGACGGCTTCCCCGCTAATCGGGAAGCCAGGTGGCGAGTCATTACACCACAGGTCAGGTGCAAGACATTGGCCCTGCACGCAGCACGGAGCTGTACTTGCCGGCCTTTTCTCGTGTGAATGAGGCCTTACTGAGCGTTTGTGAGTATTTTTACTTGTTTTTATATCTTACTAATAAATGATTTTACACATAGAGGCGGTGCTCTGTATTTTATATATATATTCTGGTGGGGTTAGCACTTCTGCCTTACAGCAGTGGGGGTCCCTGGTTCGAATCCTGGCCAGGGTCACTATCTGCAAGGAGTTTGCATGTTCTCCCTGTGCTTGCGTGGGTTTCCTCGCTCCAAAGACATGCTGGAAGGTTAATTTCTCTCTTAGTTGGCCCTCTATGTATGCATGTGAGATGGGGACCTTAGATTGTAAGCTCCTTGAGGGTAGGGACTGATGTGAATGTACAACTATGTAAAGCGCTGCGTAAATTGTCGGCGCTATATAAATACCTGTAATAAATAAATAGTGACAGCTGTCATGGGAAGCCCATATCCCTTCTAAGGTGCAGCCCTCAGAACTAGCTAAAACTGCTGGGAACCAGAATTAGCGCCGAGATAGAAACATTTTTTTTAATATCATTTGCTAATGGAGTTAAAATATTACAACAGTTTTCAAGCCAATTGTATGACTTAATCAAGTCAGTTTTCAAAAGGTCAGTTTTGACATTCCTTTTTCCAGTAAACTTTCCACACTGAAAGCGACCAGATTGATGCGTGTGAATGAAACATTTAAAGTGACACTAAACTCAGGAGTTAAATCTTAAAGTTAACTAACAAAAATGTATCTTATTTGTGTATCACTCGGCTGTTAAAGGAGAACTATGGGGTTAGGGCTTTTCCCCATTGTTCTCCTTAGGGTAACGGGAGGACACAAACTAGCGTCCTCCCGTCACCCTAAGCTCAGTATACCGCGAGCTGAAGCGGATCCTGAATCCGTCCAGCTGCGTGAGTGACAGCTGGCTCTGCCTATCTAAAGGCAGAGCCAGCTGTACCCACCCACTCCCGTTCCGCCAGTCAACGCTGGAGGATTGGAGGGGGGAATCCAGCCACTCCCCTTTCACGGCAGAGAGCCGTGACAGGATCGAGAAGTGAGCGAACGCCGGTATGTGTTCGCTCACCTCCCGATCTACTGAGCCGTCTCATTGTCACAGGTCGGCTAGAACTATGAGGTGAGTGAAAAGCACTCACCTCATAATTCTCCTTTAATCCTCAAATCATCTCTGAATTGGTGCTGACACTGTCCTTCCTTCTGGAGGGCGGCTACTTTTGTTCCCCATAGTCCCTGTGTGTGTTGTAAAGTAGTCACCGCTCCAAGCTTCTCATGATGGATTACAGTCTTATGTCTAGTTGATCTGATCCTTTTAGTCAGTGTGTGTATGTCCAGCATTAAAATTACCAAGAGCTACTGTATGTTGTGAGAGGACCACCCTAAACAAACCACTCAATCCATGTCCAATGAGCTAGGCTCTCCCACTATGTAGATGTTGGTAAATATAAATGAAATTGTACAATTGGATTGTAAAAGGTGTAGCCATTGTAAAAATAACCTATAAAGAGATTCCTTTCAAAGGTGCTTGAAATGTATAGATTTGGTCTGGATTTCCAAGGTGACAGTGATTTATTATTTCACATATTGTAAGGCAGTGCTGCCTGTAGGCAAGATCTAGGAATGCAGCTTCTTCATTCAGGATGCCCATTCCATACTCTACCTGTCGCCCTCTGTAGGTAAAATCTGGTATTGCCGTAATTTCTATTCAGATAAATTGGTGCTCTGTGAGCACTGCAGCACCCGAATGGCCTATAATAGCAAGGAATCCTTTGGTAAAAGTCCTCTAGATTCTCGTAGTAGAGGAGTCATACTCCATCAGATCATTATTGATCATGAATGCGATGATTGTTAATTCTTTGTTACCTTTAGGGGGGTTTGCAGACCATTGCAGGCTTAGCTGATATCAATAGCAGAAAAAAATATCTTCCAACATGCAGAATATTCTGGCATGAAACATCTGTAAGGAAAATAAATTGAGGACAATAACCTGGAAGGAACATTTCATTGTGTGTACATATATAGGAAAAGGCTTCTATAAAACACTCAGTATCAGTGGCCAGTGTGAGAGACAGACAGTCTGTACTCACACCCAGGGATAGAATTTTTCCTGTAAATGTAGACTATGCAGCATAAAAAAAGCCGGAATGGTTTGAAGATGAGGGAAGGTGACACGCCAGAGCTGGGGGAGGAGAGCTAATTAAATTACTGAATTTACAGAGGCTTCTGTCGGAGTGATTTCATCGGAGAAGAGGATTGTGACTAAGTGCAGCTCGCTCTCACTCTCCTTTTTTTTTTGTTCTCTTTCTGATCTTTTTTTTTCTTTCTATTCTTTTTTCTTTTCTGATTTTTTTATCATTTTTTTGCAAAATTTTTGTCATGATTTTTCCCCCCTATATTTCCTTTACCTGTTTTTTCTTTCCTTTCTATTTGTTTTTACATTTTCTCTTCACTTCTTCTTTCTTTGTTTTGTTTACTTCTTTTCTCATTTAATTCCCGCACCACCTCTCCCTTTCTATATTTTCATACTCTCTCTTTTTCACATTCTTTCAGCCTTTTTCTTTCTCTCTTTTTCACACCCTTTTTCTTTCTCTCTTTTTCACACCCTCCCTCTTTCTTTCTCTCTCTCACTTTTTCACATCCTCTCTCTTTTCTCTCTCACACACACACACACACACACACACACCTTCTCTCTCTCTCTCTCACACTCACACTCACACTCAATCTCTCTATCTCACCCCTTCTCTCTTTTTTCACACTGTTTCTTTTTTTTTGCACCCTCTCTTTCTTTCTTTCTTTTTTTTCCCAAACCCTCCGTTTCTTTCTCTTTTTTTTTTTTTACACCAACTTTCTTTATTTCTTTAACCACTCTTTTTTTTTCCTTTCTCTCTATTTTGCACTCGTTCTCTCTCTCTTTTTCTAATCGTCTCCTTTCTCATTTTCTTTCTCTACGTTGCTTGCTTTCCTCTCTCTTCACCCCACACTGCGCTCTCCACAGTCCTGCTGAGCAGTACAACACCAATGTCGACTTTTCATTTCATACACAAACAATTTGAAAGGAAATGGCAGGTTCTAAAAATAACAGTCTCGATAAAACGTAACTTAATCTTAATTTCCTTTCCCAGTCTGCGAAGTAAATGAAACAATGCAATTATTATCATTAAGCAGAACGAGTAAATCAATGTTTCATTCATATGAAAATATGTTTATTTACACTATCACTTCCCTTCAGTTTGCTAGCTATTGTTGTTATGCATAGCTGGAGTATATACATGGCACAAGTGTTTACACTGCGTTGAGGATCTGTCGTATAATGCACCTGCTCCACCCTCCATACCAAACAATCAGATTCAGGACTCGTGCACATGGTTTTCTGTATGCAGCATTCAGTACTTATACTGAAATCTGCTAAGTGCTCCCTAATACTGGGACATAAAGGGTGCATTAGGCTGAGAGAGCTGAGTGAAGTGGCTGCTTGACATTGTGTTTCTGTCAGTCTAACATGTTTCAGGAACCAGGAACCACAAGTGGAAAGCATAGGAGAAGGAAGGGTTCAGTGGAATGACCTCAGCTGTACAAGGATGTTCATTCAACGTCTAAAAAGTAACCAGGTAATACAGTAAGCTGTAGCAGAATATAGTGGTGTCGCCCAACTGCCTGTGCAATATAGCACGGAGGCATGGTTGATAACAAGACTGGCTGACCAGTATTGATATGGCCAGGTAAAATGGTCCACATATCTGTATGTCAACCACGTACTGAGTTGTCTAGGGATCTGCTTTAATAGCAATATTAGCACTTTAATAAAATGGCGCATTTCTTTACAAAGATCTGTATGTTATAAAAAAAAAAGACAGCTGTGGCAGAAAGATGGACAGATGGACGACTGTAAGCTATGGCCTGGGGCAGTGTGATCTGCAAATACTGCCCTGACTGTACTGTATAATAATAAGGTGGTTCCCTCTGCTTCTCTGTGATCTCAGCAATACTACAGTGACCTTTTCATGGAATCCCTTTTCTAGGTTAGAGTGACGGTGCGAGTAAATGGTAATCACGCTGGAGAATGGGCCCTCTGTGTCTCATACAGCTGCCCCCTAGCCCAGCGGGGTCACATACTCCACCCCAGGCAGTATAAGGAATTTGGAACAAACGAGTGCTCACATCGCCCCTCATGGCAGCGCTCTGCCGGGTCATGTGTTCAGACCGCCTCCAGGCTGACTAAGCTATGTTATCGGTCATTATTAGCGCCCCGGGCCGCAGAATCACTGAGGGCAGTTATGTATTGTATACAACACATGACATGTTCAAAGACCAGGGGAGCCTAAAGCAAAATGTTACTTTATGTAAAAGCTGAATAAAGGCTTTCAAAGATGTTAGAATCCATATACCTGTACAAAAAATGAAGGATTTATGAAACATTGCCATGCAGGCTTGGGTTTAATATTAGCTGCCATTTTTTCTTAACCTGTAGTTTACCCATGCAGGGCAATCTGGTTAACTTTCATAGTCTGTCTCCCCATCAGCAACTGCTTACCTTTTCTTTGCTCTTCCATTCTTCAGCTGGTGGTGAAAGAGAACAGCCCTGTGTAAGCTCTGAACTCCTCTAGTCAGAGCTTACACAGGGCTGAGCACTTCCCACACCCTCAAAACCGCGCTTGGCCAATCGGCAAGCACCATTGCTGTCACATGTAGAGAGTCACATACTTTCCCATACCAAGGTATTTCCTTTGCTCTTGGCAGCAAGCAATGAATGCCAGGGAGATGAAGGGTAGGAGAGTATGTGGCGCCTTGGGGGGGGCAATAAAGCAAACCTATTGAGTGGCTCTGCATGGGCAAATCACAGGTCTGATTTTTAAGGATTAACTCATCGCAAAGCAATATTTTAGTTACAGCTGGAGTCCAGTGAATGTAATCACCTGCTGGCTTCTTGTCTGTCATTGTGACTTCAGTAAGAACGCGTTGGCTGTGTTGTGTTGTCCTGATATGAACTTTGGACTTTTGAAGCTACTGTTTGGTGCTCTTGTTGGACTTTGTTCAGTAAGACCTTGGCTCTGTTCCCACTTACCTGCAAGTCTCACTTCTGCCCCAACATGAATGTCACTAGGCATGCCTCACAATTGTTGTACCGCTGACCTGGGAGCAGAGGTCTGATCCCCAATGAGAGATATAAGAAACCATTAGATATTTTAATTCCCCGGGCCCCAGCATCACCAAACGGAACTGTTTGTTTTTCTTGAACTGACCCTTAAGTTTTTTTTGTATCTGACAAATGTTGTCACATGAAAATAGAATAAACCCAGCCAAAATGTTACCTCCGAACTGAGTTGATGCCAGCCGAAAGGTCCAAATAGTTGAAATACATGTATATGATTTGTCTGGTCTGCCAAAGGATTTTAATTAGACATGTAAGCTGCGGAAAAATTTGGTTATTTCAGAATTTGGGATTCGGATCCGAAAATCCGTTACGGCATTTGGATGAAATCTGGAATTTTGCAAAGAAACGTAATAGTTTCTTGCATCGGGGCCCTGTGGTTTCTAGTTACCCCTCTGGCACCCCTGATTACCCTATTTTAACTTTGCCATTTTGGATTATTTAATTTGGATTTGCATTAACTTTGGATTGTTATACATCAAAAAATTAAATAAGACCTAGTGTGTTTTTTTGAGCCCCCAAAAATATAAGACAGTGTCTTATTTTCGGGGAAACACGGTATTACTAAAGCTGAGGCTTCCAGACCTGAATGGCATTCGGGATCCGAATTGGATTCGGAAATTCAGATCCCGAATGCCATTCGGGTCTAGGAGCCTAAGCTTTAGTATTATGTATGTATTGAACACGAATTTTCATTATTGCATGTGGCTTTTCTGGCCAATCAGATGGGTCCCATGTTGTAATGAAAATTCGTGCTCAGATTAAACCGAAAAACGCATCTGATTTAGGAAAAGTGCAGAAAAGTCACATATCCGATTCAGTTTCGTTTTGGAACGAAATTCGGACGGGATCCAAAATTCTAATTTCGGATTCGGATGCATTGGGTTACGGAAATTCGGATGTGTCTGAATGTCCGAATTTCGGAAAAAACAAGAATCGCACATGTCTAATTTTAATTCTGTTCAGCTAGTCTTGTGACACAGCCAGGCATGCAACCTTCCTGCAGACTATACTGCAGCTACGCAGTTTAGCTTAGCCAAAGTGTGAGTGAGTCCTAAATCTAAAGAAAAGAAATTGTCCAGCATTCCGGACGATTATAACAGTTATCCCAGATAAAGCTAGGAATTTTTGCGCCAGAGAATGAGCCGCCCCCATCCCTCATATTGTTTATGTAACATTGATAAGCTGTGAATATCATACAGGCATATTTGTGAATGCGATGTGACACCGCGCTGTGTAATGGGAACAGAAGGAAATGGGTGTGCCTGGGTGGAAGTGCCAGGCAGAGAAGATTGTCTCGGTTAGAAATGGCAGCGCATACTGAGACATGTTGGGCCCTCATTGTGAATACACAATATGCTCATTACTCATCAATAATTCTACAAGAGGAAAATAGGGCCCAGCAGGATTCTGATTCAGTGTCTCTGGCGTCCCCTGACAATGAGCTCCAACAGATGGGCGGAGGATCGTGTGCGCCCTCTACTGGAGGAGAGCAAAATACAAAAACAATCTTGTTATAAGATTAAATGAAACGCATGCATGCCATCAGCTGGACATGCTTGGTACTGCATGGGGCTGAGCCGCTGGGAAAGTCTGGCATTTTTGTGGCTTTTCTACAATTCTGTGCTCAAACATCAAGCAGTAAAAAAGATCTAAGTGGTCAGCTTTGGGTCCTGGTTTCCAATCTCACCAGGCACACTATCTGCTTAGAGTTTTTATGTTTTCTTTGATTGTGTTGGTTTACCTCAACAATCCAAAAATGCACTGGTAGATTAAAGTGCATCTAAAGCCAACATTTTTCTGTTTTGGATTAAGTAGAGAATGTTGGAAACCCTGTTAGAGTACAAAAGAAATGGAGGACAAAATTTAAGGGAAGTCAGTTACTACAAAGCCATCACCAGAACAGGGTGTCCCCGTTTGTAAGAATTTTTTTCCCCCCTTTTTGCCTGTTCTGGTGATAACTGTAAAAGTTTTGGATTTCCCATTACTTTTTGTCTCAGTGACAATGGTCACCAGAACAAATGACGGACGAGTCTGAGAAACCTCAGACAGAACTGAAAACCCTGCAGAGGTTCTAATCAGCGGTGGAACTACTGTTGGTGCAGCTGCACCAGGGCCTGAGGCCCTGGTGGGGGGGTGGCAGTGATGTCCGATTGGTGGAATATGCGGCAGTGCCGACGGGCTTCTCAGCAAGGGGGTGGGGTTCTGTGACTCACCGCTCCGACTCCCAGCCATGTCCCTAGTAACAGGTGGCGAGAGAGAAGTGTGTCACATGCCGCGGCCCCTGCACACCGTCTGGCTGGGATGCTGTGAGGCTCTGGTTGGGTGAGTCTGAATAAGGAGCCAGAGGGGGGAGCGGGGTGTAACTGCACACTGTGGTGTTATTTAGTTTAATTAGAAAAATGGATAATGGGGAACATTACACTAATGTTGCTTATTATAATCTATTTCTCCGATTTAAATCTGCATGGTCACTCTCAGGTAAGCCCAGAGTCCAGCGCGTCACTAATCCCAGAATTCAGTGCGTTACTGCGACATTAGAGACTGCCGATGGGGGTTGTGGGATCAGTGTGATCTGCTCCCAAGCTATTGCACCCGCCCCCTGCTGCTTTCAATCACCAGAAGAGGACCTGATAGAAAAATTCAGGTCCCCCTCTAGAAATAATTTTGATCGATCAAAAAAATTAACGATTAATAGTTAATTTCCGCAGCCCAATTCTTTTGTTTTACTTTCATTCTCTGCATAGATGTTGGGGTTCCCTATTTTACCTGCTCGTGCGTCTCTTCTCCTGACTAAGGCACCTACATGAACGCTGGTGCATATGCTGTGTGCTCCCTAGTCACGCCTTCCATTTTGCTTCTGGATTGTGGCGGGAAAAGCACATGCACAATGATGTAGCTATAGAAGAGACGTGGTATTGACGTATGCACTGCGTGTTCCTTTTGCAGCTTGTTCGGCTCTTCTGAAATCAGTAAAAACCCAAAAGCTTCTACTTTTGCATCCACGGGGGGTGCCATTGATTCTGGCCAAAGTGGCCATTAAAGTAGCTGAACACTGGGAAGATCCACCAAAACAATCCCTTTTTCATGGAGGAGATTAAAGAGGTTACCCAAGATGAAAGCCAGAAAATACAAAAAAACGTCTGCTAAAAATCTGGAGGTTGGCTTCAGATCTATATGTTGTGTTAATCTGGAGGTTGGCTTCATATTTATATGTTGTGTTAATCGGGAGGTTGGCTTCATATCTATATGTTGTGTTAATCTGGAGGTTGGCTTCATATCTATATGTTGTGTTAATCTGGAGGTTGGCTTCATATCTATATGTTGTGTTAATCTGGAGGTTGGCTTCATATCTATATGTTGTGTTAATCTGGAGGTTGGCTTCATGTCTATATGTTGTGTTAATCTGGAGGTTGGCTTCATGTCTATATGTTGTGTTAATCTGGAGGTTGGCTTCATATCTATATGTTGTCTGGAGGTTGGCTTCATGTCTATATGTTGTGTTAATCTGGAGGTTGGCTTCATGTCTATATGTTGTGTTAACAGCCGACCTGCAGAGCTGTGTGTGTACTGAGCACTCTGGTGTTCATTTAGGGAAGTGAAGGAGCTGTAAATAGGAGACACATAAATACCGATCCCCTGGTGGGGGATTTGGTGATGCACCCACAAAAACAATGAAAATCCTAATAATTGGTCCCTTTTATTGAAAAATGTTGCAAGAGGTGGAAGTGAAGGGTCAAAATGAAGTCATAGGACTTATGCTTTACTCGCATGCCTGTACAGTAATCCTTATACTCTTGTATAGGGCCGTCTACCCAGTTTTCCTGGTTTTCAGAGAGTCCAACAGAAGTTTGAGGGCTTGTTCACACCCTGGCTGGACCAGATCTGCAAACACAGTGCAGTGTGTTTTTGATGTGTCCAGGTGCGGTCTTTCAGGTGTGTTCTATTTTTGAGGTGTTTACATGCGTTCCAGACCAGAGAAAAATGAGACAAGCAGTATTTCTTTTGTCTGAACTGGAACGGACTGCACTGGTGTGAACAGAGCCCAGACATACCAGAGGGATACGTTTTGGTACAGGAACAACCTGTTCGGGTCTGGCCATGGTGAGCACAAGCCCTAAAATGGGCTTTCACGTGCAGTCTGGTGCGTTTGCATGAGTCTTTGATGCGTTTTGCTGCGTTCCCCCACCCCACCCCACGTAACGGACTGCACTGGTGTGAACAAAGCCCAGAAATACATTGGGATGAATTTCATTTCAGATGCAGCTAGTGGTCAAGAAGGTTTCGGCCATGGCTGTCCTACTCAGGTGTGTGAGCAATTGGTCCTGTAATACTTTCCCGGCAAAATGTTTACACATATCCTTATTGATTGAAATAAGATAGGACTCCCAGTAAGAGAACACAGTACTACATTTATTCTGTGCTTATTACATACAAAAAAGAAACCACAATAATATTATATACATTATCCCATAATACATAAACGCTCTTCTCTCCCCGCAGGTCCCTCCTTGGATGTAACGGAAGGTGAATTGCCCCGAATGTGATCATCGAATCTGTGGAGTGAATATAGAGTACAATGAGAACCTAGCTCATCATTTTAGGACAGCTCCGCCTTCTATGACTCTGATCCTGTTGGAGCTTCTTCTATATACTAGTATACTATGACGACTCATCAACCAGTTGTTCAATGGGTCGCGGTCCTTAAGGATGTTATGTATGTCCAGAAAAAAAACCTTTGCCAAACTACACATGTAGCACACACTGTCCCTCTCCACCTCCATGCTGCTGTAGCACCCCCACTGCTTTTTACCAGAAGTTTCTGGTTGTCAAAACGACAGTTTGGACTGAGCTTAAAAGGAGAACTATGAGGTGAGTGAAAATCACTCATCCTCATAGTTCGAGCCGACCTGTGACAATGAAAGTGTCAAACGTCGGCTCAAGAGATTGGGAAGTGAGCGAATGCATACTGTTGCTCACTCACCTCCCTGCAGAGAGCAGTGACCGCCAGTCACCGCTCCCCGCAGGGATTCCCCCCCTCCTGCGCTGATTGGAGGAACGGACGGGGGAGGGGGCTGGTACAGCTGGCTCTGCCTCTAGATAGGCAGAGCCATCTGTCACTCACGCAGCTGGGTGGATCGACAGCATTGTCAGGATTCGTCCCGGCTGCGGCGGTCTCAGTATTCCGCGAGCTGTAGCTTGTGATATACTGAGCTTTGGGTCACAGAAGGACACTAGTGTATGTCCTCCCGTGACCCTTAAGAGAACCATAAGGAAAAACACTGACCCCCCATAGTTCTCTTAACACAGCAGCCATTTCTGGGTAAGCATGGAGCTTATGAACAATGTTTGTAAAAACTCAACAGAAGAATAAAATGTAATGGTATTGTTACTTTGTATCATTACCATTGAAAGACTACATCATATTTGTCAATATTTCTGCTGATCATAGTTCAACCAAAGATCTTATACCCATATTTTTTGGGGATATACAAAGTAAACTTTTCCACAGATGCATTTAAGCCTTTCATTTAAGAACTAAAACTCATGTGGGATTGCCTTTCAGGTGGATATTTATATTTTTTACAGTAAAGACAAGGTTAGGTTTTCCATGCAGTACAATGGATTCAGAAAGTATTCCGATCCTCTTCACTTTTTTCAATTGTGTTATGTTGCAGCCTGATACTACAGTTGCTTAAAATTATTTGTTCTCATTAATCTTCACTCAGTACTCCATAATGACAAAAGTGAAAACAGAATTTTAGAAATGTTTGCAAATGTATGATAAAGGAAAAACTGAAATATCACATTGCTATAAGTAATCACACCCTTCGCAACAACACTTGAAATTTAGCTCAGGTGCCCCCCATTTGTCTTGATTGTTGCAGAGATGTTTCTACACCTTCATTGGAGTCCCCCTGGGGTAAATTACACTGATTGGACATGATTTGGAAAGGCACCACCTCTCTATAGAAGGCCTCACAGCTGACAATGCATAATGTATCAGAACAAAAGCCGTGAGGTCAAAGAAAATGCCTGCAGAGCTCAGAGATAGGATCATTGCAAGGCACGGATCTGGGGAAGGCTACAAAAAAAAAAAAAAAAAAAAAAAATTCTGCTGCACTGAAGGTTCCCAAGAGCAATCTCCATCATTCTCAATTGGAAGAAGTTTGGCACAACCAGGACTCTTCCAAGAACTGGTCGCCCGGCCAAACTGAGCAATCAGGGAGAAGGGCCTTCGTAAGAGAGGTGACCAAGAACCCGATGGTCACTCTGACTGAGCTCCAGAGATCCTGTGTGGAGATGGAACAAAGTTCCAGAAGGACAACCATCACTGCAACCCTCCTCCGATCTGGTCATTGTGGCAGAGTGGCTAGACGGAAGCCTCAGCTCAGTGCAAAACACATGAACGCTTGCTTGGGGTTTGCAAAAACGCACCTGAAGAACTCTGACTGTGAGGAACAAGATTCTCTGGTTTGAGGAAACAAAGATTGAACTGCTTGGCCTCAATTCTAAACATTATGTCTGGAGGAAACCATCACCTGCCCAATGCCATCCCAAAAGTGAAGCATGGTGGGGGCAGCATCATGCTGTTGGGGGTGCTTTTCAGCAGCAGGGACTGCGATACTGGTCAGGGTGATGGAAAGCTAAATGGAGTAAAGTACAGAGATATCCTCAATGAAAACCTGTTCCACAGCACTCGGGACCTCAGACTAAGCTGAAGGTTCACCTTCCAACATGACAATGATCCTAAGCACACAGCCGGGACAATACAGGAGTGGCTTAGGGACAACTCTGCGAATGTCCCAGAGTGGTCCCGCCAGAGCCCTGACTTGAACCCTATTGAACATCTCTGGAGAAACCTGAAAATGGCTGTCCACCAACAGTCTCCATCCAACCTAACTGAGCTTGAGAGGATTTGCAAAGAAGAATGGCAGAAAATCCCCCAATCCAGGTGTGCAAAGCTTGTCGTGTCATACCCCAAAAGACTCGAGGCTGTAATTGCTGCCAAAGGGGCTTCAACAAAGTACTGAGTAAAGGGTCTGAATACTTAAGTACATGGGATATTTTAGTTTTTTCTTTAAATTCACAGACATTCATAAAATTCTGTTTACACTTTGTCATTATGGGGTACGAAGTGTACATTAATGAGAAAATAAACAATTATAGCATCAGGCTGCAACATAAATAAATTGAAAAAAGTGAAGGGGGGTCCGAATACTTTCTGAATGCACTAAGTAAAAGTATTATCTTTAAGTTATCTGTTGTAACGTTTGTTTCTTTCACAAAGGTTTTATTTGGTTTTTATAATTTTTTTGTTTTCACATAAAGGTTACAATCAATAAGAGAACAGAAATAGGGCATGCAAGCCCCGCAACAAGGAACACAAATTGAAATTAAATTAATTGTATATCCAGTTGCAATTGGTCACATCTCTTGCCTTAAGGAAGGGACCCTGCGCGGCCCCTCTGCTTTGATTTTTGTGACACCATTGTCCAATAAAAAGGACTTATTCATTTTAACTATTTGGAGTGCTGGTGACCTATTCTTCCAATTAATTGTATATCCTTCTTTAGAGTTGGATGTGAATACATTTTGTATTGTTACTATAGGCATATTCGTGCTTTTATTTATGCATCATGTATTAAGGGATCTTTGTACCTTCAAGGCCGAGGGGTCAGCTCTAGTGTATAGGGGAGCTGCCCTTAGTTAATTTATGATGATCACATAAGGATGGGTTACTTTTAGTATATATTACTTGGATTCCCCCAACAATAAGCTGTGAAAGCACCACACATTGGGCAATGTGTCCATTCAATGCTTAAGATATGAAGCCAATAAAGTGAGGTCTTGATTGGCAAGGATGTCTCCGTTATTTTCATGAAGACACTTAAATTGTCAGCACTTTGGATTCTGGCGATTGTAGGGCAGTAATCCAAAATTTAAATGTAAACCTGACCTTCTTAGGTAACCATTAAATCCATGATATCTCTACACTTCCAATTGGGTACATTAAGTGGGGGTGTATTGTGTTCCTTCCCTATGTATTTTGTTTGCATCCTATAGATGTATTATGCTTCTGTCGTTCTATGTATAAATGACAAAAAAAATAAAGAATTTATAAAAAGAAACTGTCGGCACACTTACTGTGTATTTGTCCCACTTTTTCTCAGGATCGTATGGCTCCCACCGGCTAGCCGGGAATATGTGTTTGTTCTTCTCATACCAGCTCCGCAGAACCACCTTTCCAGCGTGAGACTGAAAAACACAATAGAGTCAACAACTGAGCTGTGCCCAATAATAGAAGAAAATGGGGGTCAGATTTCTATTGCTGCTAGGGTGCACATTACAGAGTTCCCCCCCTTACTCCCTGTCCCAGGATGTGATTGTGTGCCACCAAAACAGGAAGTGAGGGCAGTAGGTATTCAGACACCAATAGAAACTGGACAAAAGATTTAACCTTTCCCGACTTCATCCAAAACTAAAATCAAACAATTTTCTGTTATATTTGAAGATCTCAGCCTGTACACAGCATGTCTACCTCATCTTTTTCCACAGTGGCATCACTCAGCAGACGAACATCTTCGTGGACATCAAAGTTAAACAGGGGACCTGTGAAAGAAGGACAGATTTGACTTTCCCCACAGAAATAAATGGCACGCTTCTATCACATATATTCTATGAAACTGGTGCAAAACAGACATGTCTGTGGGACTCACAGCCACCAATCCGATACTTCAATGTAATGCTCAGAAAAAGACGGTGAGTTGGGTGGATTTGTTTCTATTGTGATCAGGTATGGTTCTGTCCCCATGAATTACTATTGTAGCCATAGGGAGAAAGCAGGCACCCCTAGTTCCCCTGTGCATAAGCTTTCATTTATGTCCAAACAGATGCAGGTCTGCCTTGTTATAACATTCTACATAGAGCCCACCTCATCCTCACCACTGAACAGCAGCTTAGGGTATGAAAATGGATGAAAATGTACTAGAGTCTGGATGACATTCCTCAAAGCGGAGAAAAAGGAGAAACATTTCCATGTAGAAATCGGCATCATTTTGCTGAACATTAGAAAGTGAACCTACAGGACCTAAAACTCAATTCAGCCAATTAGCTCCATTTTATACCCCATATGTCTGTATCCCCCTCCCCCAATAAACGATAAGAGGACCTTAAAGGATGCAGAGGCTGCCACAGCTGACTTCTGCATCTAGTTTCCTGGCTGTCATACCGACCCAAAGGATCACTGACCCGGAACAAGTATGCTAAGCAGCAGGCTTGTTCTAGATCAGTGACTAGAAAGTTCTGGGAACACTGAAGTCAGAGACAGCCAGGCAACTAGAATGTACACTAATAGTTTGGCGATTTAAAAAAAAACGTTTTTGGACGTTTTTTATTGCCGTTGTGTTTATGATCTCCAACATAAACACAACGGCAATAAAATCCAGTACAGTTTGGGAAGGATTAGAACCTCTGTTGGTTTTTTTATTGCTGCTTACTTCCCATTGCTGTGACAATGTTGTCACTGAGTCAGGGAATGAATAAAGCTCCACTCACTTCCTGTTACTGTGAAAGTGTTACTGAGAAAGGAAGTCAGAGCTGAACCTCCACCTACAACAGGGACGCAAACAGCAAATAAAAAAAGGCGCACACGAAGCTTTTCCACATTCTAGACAAAACAAACATTTGGGCCGGAGTTACACTTTAATTCTCAGTCACTGGCACTGGGTGTGCTCACTGCTAGATCAGTTTACATCATCTGCAATGGTTGGCGTATTCCAGAACAAATACAATCATTGGTGTCCATTACTCCCACAGCGCGGGCAATAGTTTGCAAGCTGTACATGGATAACAAAACGCAGGCAACATACACTGTATACTTATTTGGATTTATGTTTTGTATCAATCTCTTCTTAACCTGCATGTTTACTGTACAAGTGAACTAAGAACGTAAAGCGCACACCTCACCTCTATCATGCGCCCCCGCAATCCACACTTGGTACACAGAGGACTCTTCTGGAGTGATAGGCTCAAAAACTGTAGAACCAGCAGAATATGATCTTCCAAATAAATTCAAACTTTATTCCACATACATCTATACAAAGAACAAATGCTGACGCGTTTCTGCCTTACTCGGTCTTACCCATAGCTGGTTGTGATCTAACACCAACCCCACTAAAATAGCACGCCACGCAGGGCGGGAGAAACACATAGGAGCGCCTGTATCTAATACACAGTACATGTGATTTATTTATTTATTGTGGAGGGGCCCTTCCTAGTCTTGATGTGCTTAGAAAACTGTTGCAATATGAAGCCCTGTGGATCTTATTTATTTGTAATTTTAGATTCCACAAGGACTTAATTGTCGGAGGTCACTAGTTCTATACAATGAGTGATTGTCATAATATTTTGATGCTTGTGTTCGCACTGTCATTATGGGTTTTACTATATAATGTCGGGGTTTGACGCTCACCCATAATTCTGAAGTGTTTTCTCCTGTTTTCCTCTGCCTTGTTTTTAATGTAATCACATAGACTGTTTATTAGATACAGGCGCTCCCAAGTGTTTCTAACCGCCCTGCGTGGCGTGCTATTTTAGTGGGCTTGGCGTTAGACCACAACCAGCTATGACCAAGTCCGAGTAAGGCAGAAACGCATCAGCCGTTGTCCTTTGTACAGATGCATGTGGAATAAAGTTTGAATTTCTTTGGAAGATCATCATGTGCTGGTTTTACTGTACAAGCGAGTCATTCTCTGGCAGAGAATACTTTAACAAACCTGCATGCTGCAATTCTTACACAGTACATAGAAATACTCCTAATAAAGTGTCATTTACTCACCACTTTTGCCTCTGGCTTTTGTCACGATGAAATCATAAAAGCTATGATGCTGGGGGGTAGAAAGGATGCAAATTAGAAAGAGTGAAGAGAAGCAGGATGATTTCTTAGACGCTCTGTCATCCAAAGGTTGCATTGCAATTACAGATGGTGCTTTGTAAGTTGTCACCCATTGAATGCTTACACCTCCTGGGGGGCTGCACATATCAGATCTCCCCATCATAGTTCCCAGCTATGCCCCTGCCCACCTTGAAGTGTTTTCACTACCTCGGCTGCATTCTTATAATATCAAATGCATGCAAAAGCTAACAGGCAGACAGCAAACTCTTCATTATGTTAACAGACCCAGGAACTGGGCTCAGAGATCTCACCACAGGACAAATACTAAAGCATCAGAAGGATTATATCTCCAGCATCCACCAGAGATTGTACAACATGTTCTGCATAGGCCAGGCCTGCAGTGCAGTAACACCACAACCTCTCAGATTTGAGCCGACCACAATAAATCAGAATCTTGCTTCAGATTACCACATTTTAAACATTATAACTGCTCTGTGAAAACTTACATGCGGGATGATGAGATCTTCCTTGATGTACATGAGTTGCTCAACTCCAGCTGACCTGTGGGGATTTCACAGCATATTACACATCATAAAATGATTAGCATCCTGTTGGGTGACAGGTTTTCTTTAAAGGGAATGTAAGTTTTTTTTATGTATATATATTCATTATCAAGTTCAGGATGAAAAGTATAAAAACCGTAAAAGCATGTTTTTAACTAAGTAAATCTGAAACAAAGCATAAGAATAATTGAGCACTTGCATCCAATAGGTGGCAGGCTGAGCTCCAAGCGGGAGCTGCAACTTTCTGGAAGCGGATTTACAGTTGCCCTGCAAAAGAGACCTGACTAGAAGGGAGATTAGATTACACAGACTGCAGGGTGAGTCACAGAGTAGGGATACATCTCCTCCCCTAGCAGACACAGAACTGTTTCACTTCGTTACACATAGGCTGCTTTAAAGTGTGAAGAGGCAAGCTGGAAGTTCTGGATGCACATTGGGGGGGGGGGATTTATCAAAACTGGAGTAGCTGTGCATGGCAACCGATCAGCTTCTCTCATTCATTTACAAAGCTTAACCGATACAATCCCCGTACTGCATTTTATGTTGATTTGTAAGATTAAGATATTTTATACATCAAAAAATTATATTCAACTCCAGTGTAAAAAACTTAAAATAAGTATATATATTAAATAAAAAAGGGAAAAGTGTACAGGTTTTTTTTTTTAATCTAAAGCACATTAGTGCTGACTTTATTCCCAAACATTAACAGTACAGAACATTGCATCATAGGCTCCAAACCCACACGTGGCACTATCTGCATGGAGCTTGTATGTAATCAAAGAGGATAGAGTATAGAATGGTTCAGAAAGTCCCTACAGCTTTTTTTTTGCCTTTTATGTCCCTTCAAGCCTTTGGGGAGATTTTCTTTTACTTCCTTTTCCAGGGACACAGCAGGAAGTAATATGAGATCTCTCCAAAGAAAGAGGATATCCCCATTCAGACAGCTGTCCCCCAAATGGGCTTCCTGATTGGATGATTTACCTATGCCTCTTGTTCCAGTGACAACTCAGCATTTTCAAGTATCTATTATTCTTTGTACCTCAGACAATGGTCACTTGGACCAACAGCAATAAAAACCTAACAGAGGTTCTAACTTGTCCACATTCCATTAAAAACTAAATAAATAGATATGTTCCGGCTTTAGATCCATTCTAAAGCCTAGTGGAAGCAGAAAGAATGGGACTGGCTCATACAGACAAGCAAAAATGCGGAAGACGTGTATCCAAACCTCTGTTTTTAACCTTAGTGTGAGACAAGTTTTTTTACATGCTAGCTTGTGAGTGTGCCAGGAAAACCTTTTGCTGGCTCATACAGACAACGCAGCCCTTCCTTTGATAGAGAAGGTTCAATCCATGGGCCAGAGAAAAGGAGGCCTGAATAAATTGATCCTATGTAGAAACATATAAAGACAAAGATTAGGGTGGAAGCATGCTGTTGTCATCTGCCCTGTCCAAGCTATGACAGCTGCATTCTGCTCCTAAATTCCTCCTCCACCGAGAATGATGATTCATGCCGCAATTAAGGTCATGCGTGCTATAAATGTACAATGTTCTTCCTTCTCTCTGGATAGAACTGCATCTTATTGTCACTTCATTCTCAAGTCTAGAAAGAAATCTGCACAATGCTTCTTACCGGAGTTCACTGAAGTCTTTACGCAGGATCTCCAGGGCTTTCTGTAGGAACTGCTGGATGGTGTTCCCTTTCTTCATCTGAAGAGAGAAGAATGTTTATATAAATGTGGAGGGCTATTTGAAGTGGCTCAGCTCCCCCCCACCCCTAGTATGACCATCAGAGGTTAGTGAATGCAGAGCAGTCATTACTTAGCCAAAGGGTAAAGCAGGACTCCACCCTTCTATCCTTTACAGCAAAGGAAGGTGCCATCTTAGTCTCTATTTGGATTGCAGTTGGCATGCATGCAGCTCCCAGCTAAGAGCTGAAATAAGCACACCCACAACCTTGACAGTTGGCGTGTCTTGCAAGTAATGGTTTTTGGAAACAGTTAAATTGGTGGGTCTAGTTCCACCTTAAGCAGTGCTGCACTCTACAACACATTAATTAAAGGAAACCTGTCAAAAACAAAACAAATCTAATACACCGCTGGAAGAAAGCACCAGAACTAGGCTGCATGTGCCTTTAGGCCAACTAAAGCTTATTCTGGTTGCATTTAGAATGCAAACTTTACCATAAAGCTGAATTCCAGGCAAAATGGCCAAATGTAGTTACAATACACCATCTTGCCAGACAGCAAAGCCATTCTGATGACCTGACTTTTCTCTACTGCAGATGAGCAATACAGTCCGGTTGTCTCCTCACCCCCAGATTGCAACTGGAGAGTTAGGGACTGCAGACTGATGAACCAAATCTGTCTTCCCTATTAATATTTTCATTGTCGGCATGACGTCATCGGTCTTCTCCTGTTATTATGTTAATTGTTGGCATGACATCAGACTACTCCTGGTAATATGTTTTTGTTGGCACATCTCCATGAACCACATTATGACGGGCAGCCTGCCAACTTTACTGTACAAGGGATGACAAGAGTAGGATATCAAGAGAAATTCAGTAACTTACTTCAGCTGTATTTAAAAATAAACACTGCATAAAGAGGTACCGAGCACATGACAGAGCTTACAGTAAGTCTATCTCTACGATTAATGCATTAGAGGCGGTGGTCCATGAAGGGGATGACAGTGCAACTGTCATAAAGTAAGAAAAGTTTTATATTCGGTGACGATTTATGGTGTACAGTTGTTTTTGCTGGATGTAACGCTTAAGTCGATGGATGCATTAGGAGTCAGCCCAGGTTCAGGGGCCTCAACGCAAGTGATGTCACATCTCCGCAGCCAACACGTGGCTACCATAGCATCTTTCTTTTGAGATTTCTCAAACAAGCGTGTAACAGATTCCTTTTAACTTAGTACAGTCTTACTACTGAATGTAGTCACCATCCCACTCTGGTGTTACTGTACAAACAAACACTTACACAAAATGAGGGATATTTACCTTCACTGTTCTGCGGTGTCCTGACCCATCCCAGTAACTGAAGGTAATCTCTATCTCTTCACCTGAACAGAGAATAAGGTGATTTAAGCCAAAAGGATCTCTCAGAAACTGACACCATCCACAACTCCCCCCAACCACGAGATATTTACTTTTAATCTTCTCCTGCTTCCGCTCCCACTCTTGTCTCAGCTCCTCCCGAAGACGGTTTTCTTCCTCCTAAAGGGGAAAGAGACAATCTAAGGTAAAAACAGCATAATGGCAAACAATGTGTGACCTGTACCAGGCATAGGAAGACCAATACAGGATCTAAGCCAACCATGTTTTGGCAGCTGGTGATGGGACTTGCAGGTTCTCAAAAGCCCAAGGACTGCAGAGTGTTAGTTCCTTTAAAAAAAAACAACACTTTCTTGTCTTGAAACAAGACATC
This sequence comes from Nanorana parkeri, assembly GCF_000935625.1. NCBI lineage: Eukaryota > Metazoa > Chordata > Amphibia > Anura > Dicroglossidae > Nanorana > Nanorana parkeri. Next base: position 187,571 of record NW_017306648.1, on the reverse strand, counting down.
TTTCCCAGATGCCTTTTAACCAAAGTAGCCATTGTCCAATTTCCAGGCTGCATACTAGTTTGAAGCCAAGTGTGTTTTTAGTTTTATGTCTAATCCCTTTTATACATGGATTGCACATACACAAGTCATACACGTGCACCTCTAACACAGATATAAAAGGTTAAACATATATAGAAGTCAATAAAAGTAATTCACCGGCACACACTTGAAGGGTTTTTAAAGTATTGATATGTTTATTCAATACCCAATGTCACATACTGTCATACGGTGCTATAACACCCTCCTTACCATCTTGTCTTATATTGTATTGTGACTGTATTGTCTTCCTTATATTGTAAAGCGCTGTGCAAACTATTGGCGCTATATAAATCCTGTATAATAATAATAACATTTCGGGTCCGCACAGGGATCCTTCATCAGAGCGACATGTGTGCCGGTGAATTACTTTTATTTACCATTAGTATTTTGCATGGCGCCATCAGGGTGGTCACCTGGGCACCACATATACCTTGTGGTTTTGAGACCGGGGCAGTGCAAATGGGATTTGGACTTTGTTATATATAGAAGTCAAACATAACAGTTTGCATTTATACCAACTCAGGCACTCAGAGGCACCCTGTGACATAACTTTCATACTGGAATTTGCCCTGAGTGACTGGCTTACCTGCTAGTTACCGGTAAATGTCTAGCTGCTGAATAGCCTCTGAATCTGAGCAAATACAAGTGTCAGAGCATCCCTGCCTGTAGTATTTAGATAGGCAGGCAGCACAGCACATCATCACAAGAAGAGAAGCTGCAGGCCTTTGTAGAAGTGCTGGGTTTATTTTATATACACCATACATGTGTGGTGGTGTTCACACCATATATTATTCTGCACAAGTCCTAAAAGTTTTTGCTGCAGACGGGCTTTTAAGGTTAACTAAGGGCACTTTCTTACTTAAGCAGATCTGCAGGTCTCCTGCATAGCATCACAGCTCAGAGGTGTTACCCACCAAGACACAATATAAACCAGTTAGCCAAATCCAAGCACTATTTGGTAAAGTGTCTCTGGGGCTAGGGGAAAGTTAGAGAAAGAATACAAGGTCAGATTTTTTTGCCCAATTTAAAAAATACTTTTAATTATGTATTAATGATTACAGACCTGCATTCATTTTTGACTTTTATATCCGACTGCTTTAAGATATGAATATGAAATATAAAAATGATGCATGAAAATGAGCCACTAAACCCCAATTTAAGTTGTGAAACCGATGTACCTCTCGGTCTCTGTCCGGCAGGAAACTTGTGTCTACATCTGGATTCTTCCCCAATTTCTTTTTCTTCTTTGGCACCTCTACAACAAAAAGGATGAGAGAAGGATAAGACGAGCAGAATTGCAACAAAAGACCAACTAAACCATCAACTTATAAGTACACTTTTCATACAAAAGACAAGGAACCTGCCATTGTGACGTCTCATTAGGCAATTTTTAGTTTCCTGCCTGTACACTTCCTTATTCAACAATGCCAAGCTGCTGTCTCACAATTAAAAAAAGCATTGTCAGCCTACCCTTTTTTTTTTACATGGCCATTGGAGTGCATATGTCAGGCTGACAACGCTGTCTTCTCATTGCAAGGCAGTGGCTTAGTGTTGTCAGCCTGCAACAAAAAGCGTTCTTACTGATGGGATCTACAGCTAAGAAACCTCAACAGATTCACAATAAACAGTTTGCTTGAGAAAAGTATATACAGTGAGAGCGGATACCGAACATACTACAAATAGATTTATATTGTACATACATTTTCAAGTGCATTTCTACTTTTGCAGGGGAATTTAAGAAAACCCCACTGTATGTTTGTTATGTGTTCCTATTCACACAGCAATTATAAAAATAATGTTTTAAGATATATTTATTACCTTTTAGATGCTTCTGAAGCAGGTCTTTGTAGTTTATCTCTTATTTTCCTAATGACAGGAAACTGTTTGTCCCCATAGAAAGACTAGGGACAGACTGAGCTCCCCCTCATTAACATACAATACTTCTACATTTGTAACCCTTTAGTAGGGCAGATGGTGTTTACAACAGATAATGGGATTGGACAGCACAGTACAGCCAGGGTTAATTCTGTTAATATTAACCTGCCCAACCCCCTTGCAAAAAACAAACACAAAAACAACCCAGGGCAGCTATTGGACTATCTGAAGCTTTAAAGTGGACTTTACCACCTTTCACTAAAAATCACAGCAGCTCTGCATGCGGATAGGAGTTATTCTTACATTCATTAAAAGGAGAACTATGAGGTGAGTGCTTTTCACTCACCTCATAGTTCTAGCCGACCTGTGACAATGAGACTGTCACAGGTCGGCTCAGTAGATCGGGAGGTGAACGAACACATCCCGGCGTTCGCTCACCCCTCGATCCTGTCACAGCTCTCTGCCGTGACAGGGGAGGGGCTGGATTCCCCCCGCTCAGATCCGCCAGCGCTGACTGGCGGAACGGACGGGGGAGGGGGCGGGTACAGCTGGCTCTGCCTCTAGATAGGCAGAGCCAGCTCTCACTCACGCAGCTGGGCGGATCTCGACATCGATGTCGGGATCCGCTCCGGGATCTCAGTATACCGCGAGCTGTAGCTCGCGGTATACTGAGCCTAGGGTGACGGGAGGACGCTAGTTTGTGTCCTCCCGTTACCCTAAGAAGAACTATGGGGAAAAGTCCTGACCCCATAGTTCTCCTTTAAACAAACATATCTTGGTTTTACTTACAAATATTGGTTATTCACTACCTGGTCTCCTTAGGCATTAGTGATGTAGCCCATGCCTAGGAGATGCATCCTGGGAAATCTCATTTGTGTACTGCAAAATCTTGCAAGATCTCAGGGAAAAAGTTATTTCTTCCCCTGAGATGATGTGCATGGTCACACGTCCTACTCACATGTGCCAGAGTTCCAGGAAGTAAAGGGAGATATATTAATCTGCCCTTAGTAAACATGGCCACTGTGAGAAGACTGGGGAGGAAAAGAGAAATAAGGATTGCAAAGAATAAAAGGCCGGCAATTATCTAGAAGTATGTGTTTGTAGATTGTCATTACTAAACATTTCTGAAGGTGTCTTTGTTGTCATCTCAAAGGATATTATTATACAAGATTTATATAGTGCCAACTGTTTGAGCAGCTCTTTACAATATAAGGAAGACATTACAGTTACAATACAAATCAATACAAGATGGTAAGGAGGGCCCTGTCCATGAGAGCTTACAATCTAAAAGGGAGGGAGAAGTGATAGATGAGGAGATAGCTGTGTGGGGATGAATTGTTTGAGAAAGTGATGGTTCAGTGGTTAGGTTGAGGTGGGATAGGCTTCCCTGAAGAAATGAGTCTTTAGGGATCGCCTAAAAGACAGAGTAGGAGATAGACGGACAGGTTGGGGTAAGGAGTTCCGGAGGATGGGAGAGACTTTAGAAAAGTCCTGGAGGTGAGCATGTGAGGAGTTGACGAGGGAGCTAGAGAGAAGGAGGTCTTGGGATGAGCGGAGCGGACGGTTAGGGTGATACTTTGAGACGAGGTTTGAGATATAGCCGGGGGCAGAGTTGTGGATGGCTTTGCACGTGATTGTTAATGTTTCAAATGTTATCCTTTGAATGATTGGAAGCCAGTGCAGGGATCGGCAGAGGGGGGTTGCAGACACTGAGCAGTTGGTTAGCAGTAGCATTCATGATAGACTAAAGGGGGGATAGCCTGTGTAGTGGTAGGCCAATGAGGAGGGAGTTACAATAGTCAAGACGAGAGATAACAATGGAGTGGATGAGTAATTTTACAGTTTCTTTGGTGAGGAAGGGGCGTATTTTGGAGATGTTACAAAGGTGAAAGCGGTAGGATTTGGATAGGGATTGGATGTGGGGAAGAAAGCTGAGGTCCGAGTCAAGGATGACACCTAGCACCTTGGCAGGGGGAGGGAGGGATAGTTGTGTTATCAATCTCAATGCAAAAGTTGGAGAAAGGTGCAACGGGGGGGGTATATCATGAGCTCAGTTTTTGAAAGATTGAGAAGTGTTGTGACATCCAGACTCGTATGTCAGTTAGTGAATCAGCGACTCGCAAGGAACCCGAAGGGGTAAGTTTTGGAGTGGACAGATATGTTTGAGTGTCATCAGCATGGAGATGGTATTGGAAACCATGTGAGGTTATCAACTGACCAAGGGAGGAGGTGTAGATAGAGAAGAGAAGCGGCTGGGGGAGCCTACAGAAAGAGGAAGAGGAGGGGAGGAGTTAGATTTGTAGGTGATACTGAAGGAGCACTTAGAGGAGGTAGGAGGAGAACCATGAGAGAGCAGAGTCTTGTACAACAGTTGCATCTTCTGGGAGGGAGGTTCTAACCCTTCCCAGCTCCATTCAAAACAAAAAAAAGGGGCTAAATAAACATTTTAAAGGCGGGAAGGCTATTCAGCAATTATCCAACTGACATGCAGGCTAAACAATGATCTGTTTATGGAATATGATCCCCGCTAAGCATAATAGGCAAAACCAGATCTCACCTTCCCTCTCCATTTCTTGCTCCTCCTCTTCCTCCTCCTCTTCTTCTTCCTCCTCATCCTCCTCCTCCTCATCTTCCTCTTCATCCTCATCCAGGGTAAAGGACAAGCTGGCGATCTTCCTCTTCTCCTCTTTCTTCCGTTCTTTCTCCCTCTGCTTCTCCAACTTCCTGTGTACATGGGACAGAGAGTAAGGATCACACTCTGGAGCTGGGAGCCAGCACAATACACTCACTAGTAGGTCCAAACTCTACTTACAGCTGCAGATCTTTGAACTGCTCCTTCTTAGCCAGCTGCTTCTCCCTTTCCTTCACCAGAGCCTCCTGCTTGGCCTTCATGTCATTCAGAGTCACCAGACCTGGGCGGGAGTTATAAAGCATTTCGAGAAGGACACTGCAGATCAGGATTTGTATACTGACCATGTGATTAAACCTTGTTACAATTTTCACAACGGCCCTGCGTTTAAAGCTACGTCTTACACTCCCAATCAGATGCGACATCTTTTTATTATAGCTCCTGTGTGTGGTACTACTCGGCATGTTACAACAGAGGTACATCTGAACCAGTGAAAAGAACACAATATATATGTGGCTCTGTGACTATCAGATACTTATGGCTGAAACATTTCAAAGTTAGGAAAAAGTGCTAAATGGAATACTTGCTTGAGTGACCCTCATTTATAAACATCTGATTAGATTTGGGCTGAGTAATAATGAAATATTACAGCAGAACAAGGCACCTGTTAATCAGGGAAGTAACCACATTATAGCTTGTAATAGTATCTAGCCCTCAATTCAGTAGGAACTAGCGGCTTGGCACATGGCATGAGGCCAATGGGCTGCGGTCTCTGAAATGTTAGCTCAGTTGACAGAATGGCATGCCCGGCTGTATTCTAGCGACACTGCACTTTATTAAGAGGGGTGTGAGGTCTGGCAAAAAGAAAAAAACATGACACTCCGACTAGACTCACCCACAGTGCTGGATTTGAGCTCGGCCTCCACAGCGTCATAATGTGCGGAGAACTTCTTGTTGATGTTCGCTTTAACCACATTCTCCTGTAACAGAAACCAAGAATTAAAATGAAGCCAATCCAGCTGTGACATGGCCAGCTCAGCAAAAGATGCTCTACCCGCTATCTGCACAAAGATACTGCACCCCACATCTATATACACTATATTGCCAAAAGTATTGGGACGCCTGCCTTTACACGCACATGAACTCTAATGGCATCCCAGTCTTAGTCCGTAGGGTTCAATATTGAGTTGGCCCACCCTTTGCCGCTATAACAGCTTCAACAATTCTAGGGAAGGCATCCACAAGGTTTAGGAGTGTGTCTATGGGAATGTTTGACCATTCTTCCAGAAGCGCATTTGTGAGGTCAGGTACTGATGTTGGAGGAGAAGGCCGGGCTTGCAGTCTCCACTCTAAGGGTCCCCACACACCTTATGATTATCGTACGATAATCGCGGGAAATCCCGCGATCGTACGATGATCGTAAGGTGTGTGGAAGCCGTGCGACCTCTACTACTGTAAGGTCGCACGACTTTAAACTTACGGACATGTTTGAAAACCCGCCGAGCATCGTACGATGTTCGGCGTGTTTGTGGCATGTCCGTACGATAACAGCCGCACGGGCCGGTGTGCGCAAGCGCACACTGCCCGTTCGGCATTGCGGTCATCGGAAGCCCGCCCCTCAGGGGGCGTGGCTTGCGATCATCGCAAGTACGATCTGCCTATGCAACATAGGCAGATCGTACGTTTTTTTAAGTACCTTACAACCATCGCAAGACAGAAGTCTTGCGATGGTTGTAAGGTGTGTGCACAGCCTAATTCATCCCAAAGGTGTTCTATCGGGTTGAGGTCAGGACTCTGTGCAGGCCAGTCAAGTTCCTCCACCCCAAACTCCCCCATCCATGTCTTAATGGACCTTGCTTTGTGCACTGGTGTGCAGTCATGTTAGAACAGGAAGGAGCCATCCCCAAACTGTTCCCACAAAGTTGGGAGCATGAAATTGTCCAAAAGGTCTTGGTATGCTGATGCCTTAAGAGTTCCCTTCACTGGAAATAAGGGGCCAAGCCCAACCCCTGCAACACAACCCCACACCATAATCCCCCTCCACCAAACTTTACACTTGGCACAATGCAGTCAGGCAAGTACCGTTCTCCTGGCAACCACCAAACCCAGACAAGTCCATCGAAATGCCAGACAGAGAAGCGTGATTCGTCACTCCAGAGAACACGTCTCCACTTCTCTAGAGTCCAGTGGCGGCGTGCTTTACACCACTGCATCCGACGCTTTGCATTGCACTTGGTGATGTAAGGCTTGGCTGCAGCTGCTCGGCCATGGAAACCCATTCCATGAAGCTCTCTACACACTGTTGTTGTGCCAATCTGAAGGCCACACGAAGTTTGGAGGTCTGTAGCTATTGACTCTGCAGACAGTTGGCGACTTCTGCGCATTGTGCGCTTCAGCATGCGCGGACCCCGCTCTGTCATTTTACGTGGCATACCACTTCTTGGCTGAGATGCTGTTGTTCCCAGTTGCTTCCACTTTGTTATAATACCACTAAAGGTGCCCATACAAGTGTGCGCAAGCGCACACTGCCCGTTCAGCATTGCAGTCATCGGAAGCCCACCCCTCAGGGGGGCGCGGCTTGCAATGATCGCAATTACGATCTGCCTGTCCAAGATGGGCAGATCGTACGTTTTTTAAATTACCTTACAACTATCGCACAACGAAAGTCTTGCGATGGTTGTAAGGTGTATGCCCAGCTTTACAGTTGACCGTGGAATATTTAGTAGGAAGGAAATTTCACGGATGGACTTATTGCACAGGCGGCAACCTATCACGGTACCACGCTTGAATTCACTGAGCTTACCTACACACGTCCGTTACTCTGCACCCACCCTACACACATCCGTTACACTGCACCCCATTATATACCGATCATTGTTACACTGTGCTATGGTACCCCATTGTTTACCAAATCGTTGTTAGACTGCACTTTGTCACAGTGATTGCAATATCATGGAGTGGCAATGTGCCACGGCACTTTATTTTATATGGATCTCTGTTACAATGTGCCACAGCACCCCGCTACATGTTACACTGTTGTATAGAAATGTATATTTGGTATTCATTTTAATGATCTAGAAATAAATGTGAGTTTTAAATGTTATGTCCCCTTGTACACCTTGAAAGCCTTCTTCCCTGGATTTTGTAATGTTCACACAGCTGGACCGGTTTATTTTTTTATTACACAGACTGGCTGGCCCTGAAGCCGGAGGATGGTGATCACTGAGCTGACCATAACACTATACTATGCAGAACAATTAACATCACTGCCCTGTACTGCAACACCTCTGTACTCAGCACTGGAATACAACTACATGTGCAGTGTACCAGATGTACTGAGCTGTGCCATGGTATATGTTCACCTCATTGTGTATGCAATTTCAATGTGGGTTTTAAGTTATACGTCCCCTTGTACACCTTTAAAGCCTTCTTCCCTGGTTTTTGTAATTTTCATATATCAGGGTGTGGTGTACAAACTTGGGCCTAAGGGGCAGTGGTTGGGTTTATCTGTCCAGCTGTATGATATGAGAAGAGCAGTCTGTGCAGGATGTCGGTACAGTCTAATGACAGTGTAGTGTATGGGAGGTGCAGCACAGTACTATATACAGGATGTGCGCTGTTACCGATCACCTTCTGCTTCATCTGTGTAACAAGCTGATGATGTACAGTGTAGCACACAGCTGATGCAGCACAGTGCCGATAGTTATATTGTAGCGCTGTACGTTACTGGTCACCCAGCTGATCTTTTTCTTCATACACTCCGTCTGTGTATTACAGTGGTGCACAGTGCTGCAGTAGAGTGAGGATCCTTATACTGCAGTGCTGTATGCAATGTACAATGCGGCACACAGGTGGTTCAGCACAGTGAGGATACCTATACTGCAGCGCTGTATGCAATGTACAATGCGGCACACAGGTGGTTCAGCACAGTGAGGATCCCTATACTGCAGCGCTGTATGCAATGTACAATGCGGCACACAGGTGGTTCAGCACAGTGAGGATACCTATACTGCAGCGCTGTATGCAATGTGCAGTACGTCACACAGGTGGTGCAGTATAGTACCGTTAGGACCCCTATACCGCTGTGCTGTATGTAATGTACAGTACAGCACAGTTAGGGTTAGTTTAGCAGTGTATGGGGCCTGGTCAGCTCACTGATCTACTGTGTAATACAGTGAAGTATTGGGTGGAATTTTATACCGTAGCGCTGTACTGTTTCATTAGTCCCCCCTGGGATTCTCTGCTTCAGCTGTGTAATCAGTCTGTACAGTGCAACACACAGCTGGTGCAGTAGTGTACTATGTGACGCCATTATTATCACCTCTGCGATCTTCAGCTTCAACTGCTCCAGCTGTTCCCGCTGTTTCTCCCTCTTCTTCATCAGCTGCATGGCTCTCCCGGCCTCGCTGGCCGCCCCCTTGTACTGCGCCATGTCTGTCCGTAGCGATACACACACAGACCGAACTAAGATCCCAGGTAAGATGCCACTATTCGGTCACGTGACGCCCTGCGCCTGCGCCCTATCCGAGCGCTGATTGGGCCGGCTGACTCCTCAATCCACTACCGGGAGCGAAGCCTTCTGGGAGCCGGAAGTCTGGCGTTGCTAGGAGACTTTTCTGTTTATACAGCGAACAGGAAGTGCTGCCCCCTAGCAAACAAATCTTACCTGTAACATTGCTAAAAAAAACGTTACTTTTTTATTATCCTCTCCCTAGGAGAAATAAGAAAGGAATATGGAATATGATATGAAATAAAATATATGAATAGAATATGACATTTATTTCATAACTTTTTTTTTATTGATTTCACAACTTTATTAGTATTTATTTTAATCTATTATATATTCTCTTAATTTATTTTGTAACTGTTTTATTTATTTTACATCTTAAATTATTTATGGGGAGTTGGGGCATCCTAAAACATTTAATGTGAAAATGGCTTAAAGGAGAACTATGAATTGAAGGATTTACACACATCCTCATACTTAGAGCCAAAGTGTGACAATAAAACTGTTAAAAGTCGACTCTATAGATCGGGAAGTGAGTGAGGGAAGTGATCGCTCGCTCACTTCCTGATCATCTCCCTGCAGGGATTCCCCCCTCCGATCCTCCAGAGCTGACTGGATGAATGGATGGGGAAGGGGGTGGGCACAGCTGGCTCTCCCTCTTGATAGGCAGAGCCCGCTGTCAATCAACCAGCCTGGTGGATCGCGACAGTATTCTCAGGATCCGTCCCAGCTGCGGCGCTCTCAGTATATAGCTCACTATATACTGAGCTTTGGGTAATGGGAGGACTTTTGGGTCATATGTCCTCCCGTTACCCTAAAGAAAACTATAGGATGAAAAGTTCTCTTTTAATGTAGCTTAATCTGTAAAAAAAAGTGGCTAAACCTCAATCAATTGCCTTGAAACTTTGCACAATCTAAGATTTGACCTTTACCAAACATATCCTGGAAGTTTCATGGATTTTGTGTTCCCAAAAGATAAATGAGTGTCATTAAGCTTGTTTTTTAGGGAGCTTAGTCAACTTGGATATTGGCCAATTACCCCCAAACTACACACAGTACAATACATGACTCCATCTATTCAAATGTATATTAAGAAAATACCTTTAGTAAACATAGCAAACGGGATATTAAGTCATGTCCCCATTGTCATATTTAAAAAATATAGTCAATAACATTTGCTATGCTTTACTTTTAGTACTGATTTATTTTAGGATACATTTGAATAGATAGAGACATGTATTGTGTAAAGTTTGGGGGAAATTGGCTAGGTTCTTTTTTATACGTTAAGCCACATTAAGCTCCCCAAAAAACAAGCTTAATGTCGCTCATTTGCATGTGGGAAACAAAAATTCATGAAACTTCTAGGGTATGTTTGGGAAGTTGAAAACTTGGATTGTGCAAAGTAGGGATACACCGATACCGGTATTTCGTTACCGAGGACGAGTACCGATATTTTTTTTCCGGTACTCGCCGATACCGAATACCGGAAGTCCCATTCAGGAAGCCAGGCGGCGTGCTGTGTAATGACTCGCCACCTTGCCTCCTGATTAGCCAGAAAGCCGGGCAGCATGTAAAGACGCGCCATCCGGTTTCCTGATTAGCAATGAAGCCCTCCACATGCTTCTTGTCACTATGTGACGAGAAAGCATGGAGCCGGCTTGCTGGCCAATCATGGAAGCTGGGCGCCGTGTAATGAGGTGACGAGGGAGCATGAAGCCTGCTTCCCGGCCAAACAGGAAGCCGGGCAGCGCGTAATTACATGCTGCCCGGCTTCCTGATTGGCCGGAAAGCCGGCTCCATGCTCTCTCATCACCTCATTACACGGCGCCCAGTTTCCATGATTGGCCAGCAAGCCGGCTCCATGCTTTCTCGTCACATAGTGACAAGAAGCATGGGGAGGGCTTCATTGCTAATGACGCGCTGCCTGGCTTCCTAAAACAGGTAGTATCGGGCTAGGCGGCGGGTACAGCTGGCTTTGCCTCTAGATAGGTAGAGCCAGCTGTCACTCACGCAGCTGGGCGGATCCAGACATAATTGTCGGGATCCTCTTCAGCGTCTCAGTATACCGCGAGCAGTAGCTCGCAGTATACTGTGGTGTCTCAGTATACCGCCAGCTGTAGCTCACGGTATACTGAGCTTAGGGTGACGGGAGGAGGCTAGTTTGTGTCCTCCCGTTACCCTAAAGAGAACTATGGAGAAAAGCCTTAACCCCATAGTTCTCCTTTAAGCCATTTTCACATGAACAGGGTTATTCACAAAAAGGTGAAGCGTTTGGAGAATTGAACAATCTAGGACAACATAGCTGATCTGAAAAGTGAGAAGAATTGGAGAAATTTTCCAGTTCAGCTATGTTGTCCTAGATTGTTCACTTCTCCTGCCTTCTCCAAACGCTTCACCTTTTTGTGAATAACCCTTTAAATGTTGTAGGATGTCCTGCATTTCTGCCTTGCAGCAGAGGGGTCCCTGGTTCAAATCCTAGCCAAGACACCAATTGCATGGAGTTTTTTTTTTTTTATTGAAGATTCTACAGATGCTTCCAGTTCCGTTAAACAATAAACAAATGGGTTATACAATTATGGGTATGCCGCTGGGGAAGTCAGAAATGGAGAAGGATTTGGGGGTCATTGTAGACCACAAACTGAAAGGTAGCTTGCAGTGCCAGGCTGCTGTAAACAAAGCTAGCAGGGTCTTGTCCTGTATTAAAAAGGGGATGTATTGCAGGGACAAGTCTATAATTTTGCCACTTTATAGATCATTGGTTCGACCTCATCTGGAGTACGCGGTCCAGTTCTGGTCACCAGTACTAAGAAAAGATGTCCTTGAGTTGGAAAAAGTCCAGTGGAGGGCAACCAAACTAATTAGGGGTATGGAGGACCAGAGCTACGAGACAAGGCTACTAAATTTAAACATGTTCACATTGGAGGTGAGGAGATTAAGGGGGTATATGATCTCCATGTACAAAATGTTCAATGGTGGTAGCAACATTAGCGATAAACTGTTTAAAATTAACTCCGTTACAAAAACTAGAGGCCATCACCTAAAATTGATGGAAAAAAAATTCCAGCACAAGGGGCGAAGGGGGTTCTTCACAGTAAGATCAGTTAGGGTCTGGAACTCACTGCCACAGGCGGTGATTTCAGCAAATAATGTGGAATTGTTCAAGAAACTTTTGGACGATTTCTTAAGGGACCGTAATATACAGGGGTACAGGTAATATACAGGGGTACAGGTACTCCTAGAATGAGATCCTAATAGGTTGGACTTGATGGACTAATGTCTTTATTCAACCTCAAATACTATGTAACTATGTAACGTTTGGTATACATAAGTCTAAATGTTTGACTAAGACTTTATTTAAAATGAATGGGATTTTTGTGCTTCCAAAGCACTTTTGTTTGTGTTATCATTTTAAAATTATTTTTATAAAAAAACAAAAATAGATGTCTCCTCCTATTGCACCGAATAAGGCTACTATGATTCCTGTCAAGAAATCTCCTTTCAAATATCCGACATGAAAGCAAGAGCTATGTACACCATCGCTGGATCAGGCTTATGTCTTGTTTTGGCCATAGCCCTTGTATCCCAAATGCTCACAGAATGGGCAAAACTTTTCCATCAGAGCCTGGAGAGTGAACATGTTTCTCCTAACTACGTGGAACTGGCAGCTCAATTAACTCATGGTCTTCAATATGTGTGTAACCCTTCGATGGATACTGGACCTCTTATTGCCAGAATGTCTTTTTTGGTTGTCATTCATTGTGGCATAAATACTTGTCAGCTTACCAGAATTCTATGAAAGCCCTTACAGATTTACCTTTTAAGGGTGATCATTTGTTTGGGCCAACACTAGTTGATATAATTGTAGCCCCTACCACCATTAGTGGGGTGGCTACTAGAAATTTAGTGATTGCCAGAGCTGTAGTCAGTCTGGCTGAGTGTGACTCTACTGTAGTGTCGGACAGCCAATGAGTGACACTTTGAGTGTGTGTGCAGTCTACCAGCCAATCACTGGGACTCTCTTAGCCAGTGTCTGTGAAGGTTTTTATTTTTCCAGGTCATGGTATATCTGTAAAAAAACAAGTCAAGGCAACTGGACTTGCTGTACTTTTTATTGAAGACGTTTCACTGGTCATCCAACCAGCTTTCTCAATTCAGAATGACTTGTACAAAAGTCATTCTGAATTGAATTATACCCAGAGAATGTGGAAAGCTGGTCAGATGACCAGTGAAACGTGTTCAATAAAAATACAGCAAGTCCAGTTACAGATATCTCTTAGCCAGTGTTGCATGCTGGAACAGGGCATATACAGGTGAAACTCGAATAATTAGAATATCGTGCAAAAGTAATTGCAGTAAGTGCTGCAAAAGGGGCCCAAACCAAGTACTGAGTACATATGCATGCTTATACTTTTCAGAGGTCCGATATTGTTCTATGTACAATTCTTGTTTTATTGATTGCATGTAATAATCTACTTTTTTGAGGTTGTGGATTTGGGGTTCTTGGGGTTTTCACGAGCTGTAGGCCATAATCATCACAATTATGACAAATCACGGCTTGAATTATCTTGCTTTGCATGTAATGAGTCTATCTCATATATTAGGTTCACCTTTTAAGTTGCATTAGTGAAATAAATGAACTTTGCACGATATTCTAATTATTCGAGTTTCACCTGTATAGTCAGAAGAATTGCCATGTGCTGGAATAGTCCATACAGGGCTGTCTGATGTCCAGCCTGCCCCCGGGCTAGGCCTGGGAGTACTTGAGCGTGGAAAATGCTCTGTTAGGCCTAAAGTATGGAGGAGGCTTTTGCTGTTAATTGAGGAGGAGAACCAGGGAAGCGGATGGCTGCTGGAGGTGCCTGGAATAGAGAGGACCTCAGGAGCAGGGCTGGTGTCTCTCCTACTGAAGATCTGTGCCAATCCCTATTCAACTGTGCCCATAATTAATCTACACTGAATTTCCTAAAGGGACTGGTGAGTCTGTGTCTGTTCTACCCTGGATGTCTAGGCCCCCATACCCACTCCTCCAGTGTGGATATGTTAATAAAGTTCATCAGCATCATACTTCTGGCTTGGATTTCAACTATGTCGGTCACTAGAAAAGGGCAGTTAATGCTAGTGGGGCAGCTGGTTACCGAAATCCCCTAGACAGGCTATGGCTGACCCGGGTATTCCAGCGTCTCCTTTGGGGTGAGCGCTATGCAATCAAAAATATCACGGGAGGCAACAGCAAATTTTTACCACAGCTTAAGCAAGGTACGGAGCCTAGCTGTATAGAAGGCCTTTCCCTTTCGGCTCATCAACATATTTTTCGTCCCCAAGGATCCTTGATCAAAGTCAAAAGTCTCTTAAGTGCAGCTTCTTCAGTGATCAGAAGAGCTCTTGGCAACCAAAGTCTCCAAGCCAAAGAAGAACGTGCACCTTCTTAAAGATTGATTATTTATAAGGTTTTGGACTATTAACTAAGTACTATTTGTACAGAGAGAAAATGTAAATCAAGGAACTTGAAGTTTGATCTTCTTTTCTTCATAGTTAAGTCGTCCAAACCCACTGAGAGGCTTCTTCCGCAGAAGGGCTTGCCCCCACCTGCCCAGCTTAAGGTGGTGAGACACTTATTTCTGTTTGTGGACCTGTAGCTGTCTCGAATTTCAGACAGCTGGGTTTGCGAACTGGCTTCCTTGGGATACAAAATAGTTTTATTCTCCTCCTCTAGCTCACTTCTTTCAAATATTCATTCAACTTGGATTCGCTCATGTGATTTTTGGTTGGGTCAGTGCGGGGGCGGCTGGCCACACTTGGATGCACATGCGTTGATTGCCCTTTCCTTCCTTCCCCATCTACATTCACCAAACTCCTAGTATTATTTTCACAGAATACAAAGAGGGGGATTTATCTAAACTTGAGCAGACAAAATCTGGAGCAGCTGTGCATGGCAACCAATCAGCATCCACCTTTTATTTCCAAAGCTTAACTGAACAAACTGAAGAGAGAAGCCGATTGGTTGCCTACCTGTCAACATGCTTCTCCCCGGCACATGAACAGATTGACTCCTTGTTCAGCTTCTTCCTCTTACACTCCAGCTCTTCCATACAGAGAGTGCATGAGGCTGATACCAGGTCACATTCAAGTACTTACACTGCATGCATTTAAAAATACTTTTAATGATGCATTAATGATTACAGAGCTGCATTAAGTTGTGTCTTTTATAACTGGCTAGGAGTTCAGCCTCTAAAAATAAAACCACAAATTGTTATATATACATAAATTTATTTTGTGTTCAAAACGTACCAAGACTGTGAAAATTATATACAATGACCTATATGGTAATATGGAAGGCTATATTAAACAGTAAAATAAAATGGTGTTGGATGCCTGCGAGAGGCTGCATTCAGAGCAAAGTGACTGAAGGGTACACAAATAACTGTAGAGAACATTCGTCTACAGCACAAGCACAGAAGTCAGCACTGGCTCAGACTGTTCCAAAAGTTAGGCATACAGTAAGTCCCCTACATACAAACATTCAAGTTACGAACTTTCAGAGATACGAACGTGCGTTTACATGTCCAATCATGTTAGTTAGTTCACATGTCTGGCATATATTGTCAGGTGTGTGTGTGCGCTTTTGTGTTCTTTACTGTACAGTACTGTATAGAGTACAGCAGTACAATATCTTTATTTTAAACCCAAGATGTCCGAAAGCAACCGTAAAAGCAGCAGTGATGTATCGGGGCACCTAGGCTAACTTTGGATTTAAGAACCTGCTCTCAGAATGGAAACCGTTCGTAAGTAGGGGACTTACTGTATGAATGTGTCTCCAGGGGTGGGTCCAGAGTTCAGCAGGGATGGGTCTTTGGAGAAAGTGAAAGTGGCTCCAATGATCAGGAACAGGAGATACGTTGTAAAATGTTAGCAGTTTTGAATAAGTAATTACGTTTCTAAACTGTGTCCAACCTTTGATTCAACTGTGTCCAAATAGTATCAGTATTGGTACCGATACCAAATATTTGGGCGAATACCTGTACTCACCCAAATACTCCAGTACCTTCCCCGATACCGGAAATTCCAGTCAGAGGAAGGTTTCCTCTGACCGACAGTGGCGTAGGGGAACATGGAGCCAGCTTCCCGGGCGGTGAGTAATAACCCGCCTCCCTGATTGGCCAGGAAGCCGGCTCTTTGCTAATTGGCTGGGAAGCCAGCTTCCCTGCCAATCAGCATGGTGCCGGCTTCCTGATTGCTCGTTATCGGTACTAAGTATCGGCAAGTACCTAAAGCAAAATATCTGTACTCAATACCGAAAAACTGGTACCCGTGTGACAACTGTGGTCACCGATGAGATGAGCTGTATTCACAATAACCTAGGCTCCCTATTGGTCAGATCACAGTGAATGCAACTTCTCTTGGACCTGGACCCCTTCACTTGGATGAACCGTATTCAGTTTGTCTGTCACCCAGCAGCGCTTACATCAGTGGGCC
This sequence comes from Nanorana parkeri, assembly GCF_000935625.1. Classification (NCBI taxonomy): domain Eukaryota; kingdom Metazoa; phylum Chordata; class Amphibia; order Anura; family Dicroglossidae; genus Nanorana; species Nanorana parkeri. The sequence continues at coordinate 171,009 of NW_017306648.1, read as the reverse complement.
CCAGTTTATAAATGTGAAAAGGAATAACTTTAAAATGCATTAAAACAGTAATATTTTCACAACGTTAACATATTCAGCAAATGTTTTGATTCCCAGAATTACAGTATAAAAAACATTTTAAAATCTGTACACATACTATGTTTATATGTTTAAGTTTAAAATTGATAGAAATATTTAATACTGAGCCAATCTCTATATGTGTGGGATTTCTGGTATACAATTAAAAAAAGAAAAAAAAGAATGACAGGCCATTCATTCTAAGATTGTTCAAAGTGCCTTCAATTATTCTCCTTTTGTAGACATTGATCTGTCAGGTTTATAAAAACAAAAAGGCAGGAAAACAGTGATTTTCGCATAGCAAACATTCACAAATTAGGTGTCAATGTTTAGAGGAACAGATCTTTCCATGTTGGGTGGAGTAAGACAAGGTGCAATCAACTCCCCTGCAGTCTATGTAGTCAAAATGATCTCTGGTGGAGACTGACACCGCTAGGAGTTGGGTGGGGAGATGTGTAAGGGCTCTGCATCTCCCCGCCCAGTTCTTAGCTACCTGGGAGCGTCCCACTCAGGCTGCCTAATTATAGGGACAGCCCTGTGTATAGGAATATACAGCCAGGGTACTTACAGCTGGGCCAAGGGTGGGAGGAGAGCTTCCTGCTTGGGTCCCAAGCAGCACTAAAGCCCCAGTGGGGGAATGTGCCCTGACCCAAAGCTGCTCCTTTGGGGTGCGGTTGCTCTTTAACCTGAATTAGATACCTGGTAGCTGTGAACTTATAATACCCTGACCCCAATGGCTGGTGATAGTGTTTCCTACAACCGCGGCACACAATACTTGCCTGACTTTTTTTTGTTTATATATTAGTGTTCCCAACTAACCATCATCAGTGCAAAGACACAGAGGGGGTGGGGGGCAAGCGTTCTGTGCGTCTCAAGAAATGACATCATGAGCGTCGCTGTTGGGTCTTTGCCGTAACGTCAGTGGCGGAAGTGGCTTTCCATAAAAATCTATTTCAAGATAAAATGGATGGATTAGTCCAGCTTAGGGCACAGGAACAGGTAAAATGTGAGTGAGGATGGAGGAGAGCGCTGATTAGCCAGATGCCGGCACTAAATGGGATGACGAAGAGTTGTTAGTTGAGAAATGCAGCAGAAGTTAGTTACGTAGTAGTTACATTTTATTAAAAATATTGCTCAGCTCAAATCAAAAAAGGAAAATCTGACTGGTCACTATTGGCAACACAGACAAGTTTCCCGACCTTCTTTATTCTTTCCAAATCTCATGAGGACGACTTATGAAAGCTGAGAGAAAAGCTGGAAGCCCATGTTCCATGCAAACTTTCTTCCTAGTGGGCGCTTTAACATCGCCTCCACATTTCGAATCTTACAAAGCAACCTACTGAAAGGCACCTGCACTGCATTGCGGGATGACAGGAAGTGCATAACTGCCACCATGGAAGATGACTGGCATTTGCAAAGAGCAAAGCTCCCGGTGGTCCATTAAGTAGAAAGGCATGTGCCATCTCCTTACACTGCTAGTAACTGCACCATTGGCATTATATGGAAGGTTTACATTGAACGAAACCTGTGCTGAGAGAAATCAAAAGGCTGTCATTCCCTGATCTTCCTAATAATACTAACTGCCTGGCTGTCATTTTAATCCAGAGGCTTCAACAGGCTTCTGTTTGCTTCAAAACTGCATTTTCTCCCCATGCAAGTCTAAGAGAATGGAAAAGCAGCTGAAGCAGGTCAACTACACATTCAATTAATTCTGAACGATCAGAAGCATCTTAAACTGATGTCAAAAGCATGAAGCATTTTCCCATCGAATGCCCATCCACAAAGACCCTTAAAGGGACTGTGACATAATAAAAAATAAGCTGCTCGCATATATGAAGTGTAGGTACCTGCAGGTACAAATACCTACAACAGCCCTCATTCACTGCTGAAACTTACTAGTAGTAATGGAGATTGCCCACCTTATCCTGCCATACACACACAATTCTATTGGCCAAGGCTGCACCCCATCTTAGTGATGAGCCAATAGGAATACTGGGGCGGAGTGGGCCAGCTCTGGCTGCCTGTAAGAGCAGTTGGCATTCAGCTGTAGAAGTGGATGAGAGCTGTGTAGGTATGTTCCCTATTGGTGCCTGTACTTTATACAGCTAGCAGCTCTCCCGCTTTGTAAGGGACAGGGTTGCTCTCAGGACAGCATTATGGGACTTAGGTGTTCACCGGATGACAGGAAGGCAGGATGACAAGAAGTGACACTAGCAGTGCTGGTGATATCAGTGCAGGTGCAGATGCTGTGAACAGTGTGACATGGGTGGTATAATGGCAGCTGTGCTGGAGGTGCTCTGTGATTTCATAGTCAGAACTTGTACCCATAGGAATCAGGACAGAGGCGTAACTAGAAACCTTAGATTCAGCCCACTCCTATCCCCATAAAAAAAAGCATGATTTTGACCCCCCCAATAAATGAATGTTGTAAATGGCTGCTGTTGCTGGCATAACCAACCCTATCGTTACCAAAATGTATCCTGCAATTACGGTAAAGCATGTTCCCATCACTGGCAGAACTACCAGGGTCACAGTGGTCGCATGTTTATATTTAGGAATCTTAAATATAATGCTCGTTTTTTAAACCTTTTGCTGCCAAGGTGTTTTTTGCACATGTTATAATCCAGATTTTTGGACTGAAAATTACTTAAAATGAGAACTATGGGGTTAAGGCTTTTCCCGATAGTTCTCCTTAGGGTAACGGGAGGACACAAACTAGCGTCCTCCCGTCACCCTAGGCTCAGTATACCGCGAGCTGCAGCTCGCGGTATACTGAGACGCCGCAGCTGAAGCGGATCTCAACAATGGTGCTGGGATCCGCTTAGCTGCGTGACTGACAGCTGGCTCTGCCTATCTAAAAGGCAGAGCCAGCTGTACTCGCCCCCTACCCCGTCCGTTCCGGCAGTCGGCACTGGCGGATCGGTGCGGAGAGGGGGGAATCCAGCCCCTCCCCTATCATGGCAGAGGGCGGTGACAGAATAGAGAGGTGAGCGAACGCCGGTATGTGTTCGCTCACCTCCCGATCTACTGAGCCGACCTGTGACAGTCTCATTGTCACAGGTCGGCTAGAACTATGAGGTGAGTGAAAAGCACACACCCCATAGTTCTCCTTTAACCTCCAAAATATTGTATATATTTTGAAAGCAAAAGACCCCGTAGAATAAAATGGTGGCAGTAGCATATTTTATGTTGCACGATATTAGCACAAACTCTTCATCAAACCCCAAATTTTAGTTTAAAAATACACCTAAACTTCAGTGCCCAAAAACATAATACCCAATTTTTCAATAAAATATAAAAAAGATAAGGTTACAAGTAAATAGATACATAACATCCCAAATTGGAGGGGGCCTTTAAAAAAAAAAAGAAACATTTTACTTTTTTTTTTTTAACTTAAAAGGTATATTAGAGCCTTTTTTTTTTTTTTAATTTCTCCTTTAAGGAGACCCTCCCTTGCTGCAGGTTGTTGTTTTTTTTTTTTTTAAGTTTTTCATTCCTCGTTTTCTAGTGGGTCCCCACAGCGCTCTTCCCCCCGCCCCCTGCATGAGTGCCACCATCGCTCTAATGGAGGCACCCACGCGCGCTCATTTCCGCAGTGGCCAATGGGTCAATAAAGACCCCTAGTGTGACCTTTCCACTCCAAAGAAGCTAACGGAGCACAGATTGCGCTCCAATAACTTCTTCCCCGGCTTATGAAGCTGAGGAATGACTGCTGAGGGACCAGAAGAGATACAGTTGGCATCACTTCCACTCCCATTCAGTGGGGAGAGGATCAGTGAACGGATGTACTACACTGACTGCGGGAAGCAATCTGGTGGCAGCTCAACCGCCAGAATCGCTTCCAGTGTATAGCTGCCAGGAGTCTGTTCAGAGGGGCTCGCTGCCAGTAACATACGTCGGTGGCAGCAAAAGATGTTAAAAACCATAGATATTTTCTTACAGAGATTGTTGGCGCCTATGCGGTTACTGGGGCCAGGCCCTCTTCTGGGTTTCTGGGCCCCCCCAAAGTGACAGAACAACAGTGCCCGATCACACTTGCAACCTCTGCAACCCTGGTAGTTCCACCAGTGGATTACAACAAGACGACCTATACATAGATCCAGCATCACTCCATAAACAGGGTACTTATACTGGAGTCTGACTCCAGCACAAACTCTATGTTTTCTTTTTTTTGTTGTATTGCTGGTAGAAGTTAGAACATCAGTCAGTTTTTTCTGCTCTATGTGTCCCCCATTGTGGGATTTCCCCTCATTTCCTGTCCCAGTCACAGGTAAGATGGTTAGGAAGTCAAGCTAAAACTCTCTAAAGGGTACACAGCCAGCAGCAAATCATTTTTCTTTAATAGAGTGAGGGGGGAAAAAAGAACTTGACATCTGTCAGGTTATTGCTATCTGTGCCTATGTCAGAGACCCCCTTTCCCCTGTTCTCATTATTTGCCCTAACTGGGGACACAGCAATAAAAAAGAAAGACTTGACGGGAGTGCTAACCCTTCCCCACACCATTCAAAACTGAATAAACAGTTTGGCCTTGATTAAAAAGTTCTTCTGCAATGCATGTTTGCCACTGGTCAGAGATGACACAAACCCAACTCATTATACCGGATTTCAATGAGAAGAGCCATGCATGAACCAGGTGTTAATAATGAGACAGTTAGTGCTGTTAATACCATGGAAAATGATTTTGCATGCCAAGAAGCTGAAGGTGAAGGCTTTGTACAATTACCATTATGATGGGTTTCTCCCAGAGGCTCAAGTTTTGGAAGTCTAGTAACTTTTGGGGTTCCCCAGCCAACTACAGGGAAAACAAACACAATTTCGCTCAATACGACAAATCAAAATATCAAAATGTCTGTGAAGGTTCTCATTGATCCAGGTCATGGTTGAGTTGAGAGTAGTAAGTCACATTCAACTGGACGCACTCTGTAATGTTGAAGATGGTTCGTAGCTTCTCCAAGCGACTTTCTAATACTCCTGACAGTCATCAGAACTTAGGAAATGGCTTGGAAAAGCTATAAAACATCTTCAACATTACAGACCAAGTCCAGCTGAATGTGAAGGACTACTACTAGCCAAAAGTAGCAAATGATGATCCTTGCTGAAACCCAACACTGAGGCCTCATTCACACTGGCACTCCGGGATTTAGCTTTTCTAAACACAGAAGTTATCTGGGATGTATAAGGCCACATTCACGTGGGGACTTCTGGGATTCCTGTGGCAAGAACCTCCAGATTCCCGCAGCAGGAATCCAGGGTGTTCCCATTCAGATGCGGCCGCTGTACCGGTTCAAGTAAATGAGTGTGACAGCTACTGCATACTGTGCCTATTGAAGTAAATGACACGTTGACAGTGGCTGCATCTGTCAGCGGCAGTCCGCATGCAATCGTACATGGCGTGATTACATGCGGTTCGGCATAGATGATTGTCGCTGGATGTATCTATCGTGTATCCAGGGACAATCATCTATCCCGAACCTCATGTAATCATATCATGTATGATTGCATGCAGACTGCTGCGGCCACTGTCACTGTGTCATTTATTTCAATAGGCACAGCGGCCGCATCTCAACAGGGACACCTGGGATTCCTGCCACCAGAATCAGTACGTTACTGCTGCAGGAATCCCAGATGTCCCCATGTGAATGTGGCCTAAATTTTCATGCTTCCCAGATCACTTTTTCTGTTGTTTAGATGTGTTTATGCGCCTTTAAATGCGTTTATACCTTCTTATCAGACCTTGGACTTTATTTTCGCTAAGCAAAAATAAACGGAATGCAGGTAAACACAAAGTCTGAATGATCCGTTGAAAATCAATGGCATTTAGAAATGTACTCTAAAACGCATACAAACGCAGGTTTGACACTGCCAGTGTGAATGAGGCCTAATGGGTTATTTTCACTTTAACACAAAAGGAGACCTCTGCTCTACTGGTCTGCTTTTGGATGAAATAAAAAAAGCCCTTTCCTAATAAAACCGTACCATATACCATTCTACAATAACACATCAAGCAATTTACAATGATCATTGGTAGCAGTGTGACATAAATCTTTCCGGGGTCTAAATAAACATATCACATTTTCAAAACTATTTACAGGCAAATACTGGAGTATGGTACAATATTACACAATTTACACACAAACTAAAAAACCTCAGAAAACACTGTTAAAAATAGAAAAGATCTCTGTACTATAGACAAGCAGAGACTTGTGACTATTACCGCAATATTTAGGATGTGCGCCGTTCATGATTCAATAAATAATATTCTCAAATTTAATAAGTGCTCCATGGTAGGGCTCATGGGATGTTCACAGGTTCTGTATTGGACGGAGACGGAGGCTCAACGCTTGTAACATATTTCTCCGGCTGGGTGCTGTCCAGTATAAAACGGATTGTTTGCAGTTCAGAGCATCTTCTGAGCAACTCATGTCTTTACTTACCAGGTAACTGTGGGGGAGGTGTAGCTGGGCTCTTTGTCTCTACCTCCTGTGGGGCAAGAGGCTCGATTTTGTTATTTCTTTTTAACTTCAGTTTCTTCAACTTCTTTTTTGCGTTGTCTAAATAAAAGAAAAGGAAAAAAATAGTGGTAAAGAGTCCGCGCGCGTGTGTATGTGTGTATCTCTCTCTTTATATATATATATATAGATAGAGATCTAGAGAGATCTATCGAGAGAGAGATCTAGAGGGAGAAAGGAGAGAGATCTAGAGGGAGAAAGAGAGAGATCTAGAGAGAGAGAGATCGAGATCTAGAGAGAGAGAGAGATCGAGAGAGATCTAGAGAGAGGAATATGCAGCATTTATCTAAAGGTAAATGTCAGTTATACTAACACTATGTAAAATATTTCTGAATTATAACATAAAGGCTCTTGGCATTCTGCTTTGAAATCCTTTTTATATATGAGGTACTGTCTGCCTCCCTGCATCACAGGAACAAGCAGAGAGTACTTCACAGCTGAACACTGCCCACGTGCAGTGATCAACAGCTAGGACCTTATACTTCTGAGTCCCAGGCACCCGACGATGACCACAGCTGGCAGAGGCCATGTACTGATGTCTAGACATAAGGACAAACAAGAACAATAAAATAGATCTTTGTATACATAAGCAGCTTGTATTGAAGAGAGTACCTGTCTCTCTCTTCTCATCTTGCTCCAGCTTTTGGTTCAGAGCATCTTTATACAGGTCCATTAAAGGTTCATCTTGTGATGTCGGGCTGCTATCACCGCCCTCGCTGTCTGACTCTGCATCCTCCTCGTCGGCCTTTGGCTTGAGGGGAATCTCGGCTCCAGCTTGTCCATTCTGCATTTTTTGTTTCTTTTTTTCCTTTTCTTTCTTGATTTTGTCTTCATTCTGACAAAGCAACATAAAAGAGAAGAATGAACCAGTGGGAAATGTAAAAGCATTAGAGAACTTCTGGGCTTGGAAGGTCAGGTAAGGGAAGTGGCACTTGTGATAAACATGGACATTATGTCATTTAGAAGAGACAAAGAAGGTAAATTCACTGTAGTAACAATCATCTCTCACTGGTCTGATAACTGGACCCACAAAGAGACAAATTCAATTATACCACATATCATGGGACTTAAAGCAGGCCTTACATTACCAAGCAAGGGCAACTTTCTTTTTTCATAGTTCAGACTGTTATACTGACCCCCTGATGTAATTACTTCTATAGTCACTGACCAGAACAACTATTCAGATCAGGAAAGACCGAGACAAGCCAGTGCTTTTTTTGGCATACTTTTAAGCAGGACAGCCAGGCAACTAGCATTTTCAGAAAGGTTAGCAATGGCAGCTTGCATGTTTCTCACAAACAAAAACAAAACAAAAAAGTGTCTTAAATAGTATGGGTAAAAACCTTCTGACTGAATTTCTTTTCACATGACTATGTTTTGAGGCTAGGTTCACAGCTAAACGACACCTCACCGCACGATTGCCGCGCAAATTGCTCCACGTTCAGGAGTGGCCAAGGTGTGAACCGATCGTGCTGTGGGTGCCATTATTTTCTAATGGCACCCCAGTTGCATCACGTGGATTCCGCCGTGCTTCCGAACACTAAAACAGCTGCGCGTAGTGTATTGCAAAAAAAAAAAAAAAGGTACATGTGATTGACATGCAGATGTCACTCCATTGAAATCAATAGGGCCACGTGGCAATCGCTGCCTGCATTGTGCGTCCCGGGTGTCGTGCAGGTGTGAACCTAGCCTGAAGGTCACACGAGCCAGCTGTTTACAGAGCTCAACAGCTCAAGCTGAAATTTACACAGACAGCTGAATCAGTCAGAGGAATGGCTCCCCTGCTCTGTTTAGAGGGCTTTCTACAAAGATTTAATGGAGAAAGGGGACCTGAAGGCAAACAGTTTCTGCAGTTCTTGAAACCACAGTGTTGTGTCTGTGGGTAACCATCAGCATATCCCTTTTCCTGAGACAGTAAACAGTGGAAATAAGTGGGTAGTACAGTGGCTCAGTGGTTAGTACTCCTGCCTTGCAACACTAGGGTCCTCGGTTTAAATCCCAGTCAGGACACTAACTTCATGTAGTTTGCATGTTCTCTCTGTACTTGTGAGGGTTTCCTCCCACACTGCAAAGATATGCTGGAAGGTTAACTGGCTCCTGCCTACATTGGCCCTAGTACCTGTATGTGTGCATGTGAGGTAGGGACTTTAGATTGTAAACTCCTTGAGGACAGGGACTGATGAGAATGTACAATATGTAAAGCAGTGCGTAAATTGTCGGCACTATATAAATATCTGTAATAATAATACATTCATGATAATACCTCCTTGATAACAGCAGTTATGGGCTGGAACGGATTGACTATGGGAACAGAGGTGTCTTCTTCCACAGGTTTTCTCCCCTCCCTCTCCGCTTCTTCCCGCTCCCTCTCTTCTCTAGAAATAACAACAACAAAAAAATACACCATGTATTCATCAATTGTATCATAATTCCTTTTTTTTTTTAATCACAGTCACATCTCTATCCTAACGAGCTGGAAGAACAAGTAGAATATAACTGAAGGATGAGAATCAGACTGCTGGATAAAAGCAAACATAACAAGATCAGCCACAGAGGACAAGCAATGCTTGACTTGGGGGTCTATTTTTAACAACTGCCACAATAACTGCTCATCACTTCCTAAATCTTCACCCAACTTCTAAAAGTATGAAAGTGAGACCTGTGATGGTAAAATAAAAATATGCAGTTTGGCTTTATTTCTCCTTTAGCTAACCATTCCCCAAGCCCGCTTGTTTGGGGCTTTCATGAGCTGCTCTATAGACACTGGATGCTCACCCAATCTGGCCAACAAAAAGAATGACCGGAAGACTGTTATTAAAGCAGAACTCAGAGCAAATGTTTTCTTAACCCTTGCAGTGGGGCTACCCCTGCGCTGCAAGGGTTAAGTGCTCGTTTGTGTCTAGGTGCAAAAATAACAATGTTATACTCACCTGATCCCTGGAGCCAGATGGCTTTTAGACTGGTCCCTGGAGCCTCTCTCCCACTACTCTACAGCGGTCTAAGGTTCACAAGTCATCATATTCTATACATTGTGTATAAAACATGAGGATGCTGAGGGACATCACTGCAGAGAAGGAGACAGGCTGGAGGGATCGCTGTAACAGTCAACTATCCGCAAAGGTTAATAACTTTTTTTAAATGCCATGGGAACCTTTGTGATTTAGCAGAAAAGCAAGTATAGAGAGGCGTGTCTAAATTAGAAAAATGTGTGATGATTGGCTGTGGGTACTTTTGGAAGTGTCATGACTGACTGACTGACTGCTCTTTCAGAGGCGTGTCATGGTGCTTTGTGTGTTCAAGCTGTAGGTGGGTTTCTCTTCAAGAAGTAATCATTGTAGCTGTACTCCACAATTACCGTTCCTCCCTCAGCCTTTTCACCCTCTCAGCGATCTTCTGTTTATCTTGCTCCTCCTGGGCTTTCTGCTCTGCGGTCTCTCTCTGTATGCGCTCGTGTAATGCTTCAAAATCTTTTGCTATGACTCCCAGTAACCAGTTCAGCCCTTTCCTAATGTGAGTATCGATTTTCTTCCCATAGCCGAGGGCTGCTGAACACGGCTCCTAAAAAAACGCAGAGAACAGTTATACAATTATAGGTGTATGTGACTATATCACAAACGCAACTCAAGTGTCATAACATGTACATCATGTTTCAATCTAAAGTAAACTAAAGCTGGACATAGCCTCCCGTTAAAACAGGCCCTGACAGACGAACGCACTACAGTATGTACACCGAGTGTGTCCGTCCGTTCTGCTCTGTGTGATCAGTGAGACAGGAGCACTGTACTCACAGCGCTTCCCGTCTCAGCTGCACAGGAGGATCAAGCACAATGCTGTGCTCGAGCTGCTGTCCTGTAGGGCAGGCTCCATAAAGAGAACCTATCAACTCCAAATGCTATCACATAGGGGATTGTTAACCCCTGTGTAATAACAATAAAGTAAAGTGAAATTAAAAAAAAAAAAAAAAAAAAAAAAAAAAAGGAAAAAAAAAATTAAAAAAAAAAAAAAAAAAAAAAAAGAAGAAGTGATAAAAAAATTAAAAAGTAAAAAATAATAATTAAAAAAAAGTCAGAAAAAAGTAGAAAATAAATAACTGCATGCTGCAGTCTGTGTCCCCTTCGATCCCCACTGCTCTCCCCTCTCAGCAGCTGCAGTGGGGACACAAGCTGCAGCAGCTGTGTCCTTTGCTGACTGACAACAGGCAGTGGGCGGGTGGCTATAATTGACATGTGTTGCGCAGTCATCATTTTCGTACGTAGGTGCACCCGACTTGTGTTCCCGTTAGTATGCACGCTTTTGCAGGGGCGGATGCAATAGCTAACTTGCTATTGGATATTTCAAATTGCAAGAGCTAATACCAGGCTTGCATTTAAAACTGTGATTGAAAATGAGAAAATAAAGCTTTGTCAGTTTATTTAAAAAAAAAAATAAATCCGACTCCTAACTTTTTTAGCTGCTCCAAGATTGAAAGCAAATTTGTGGCCCTGTTTTAGGCAATCACTAACAGTTACCCATATTTTGATAATCATATCTTATATAAGCATTTGTAATTGCTCCCAGTGGAAGTATCTGGATACACCTCTCTAGTCCCTCGAGTGATAAACATGAATTCTCAGCACCTCATGTGTTCATGTTTCTCCTTGTAGCTGGACTGGATAGCTGGATGGTGCCCTCACATTCAACCGCCCTCTGGCATCCATTGCCGGCTTTACCCACAGAAAATCATTTAATGAAAAAATGCAGACCATCATCAGGCAGACAGTGCCATAGAAAAATAGACAGCAGACGACTGTTACTCACAATCTGACACAGGCACTTGTGCTCATTGACCAGTTTCTCCAGTGAAAGATACTCGATGATATCAGCCTCAGCCATGGCTCCCTCACGGTCCTGTTTATTTGCCAAGCTGTATCGTCAGAAGCAAGAAACAAAAATGTTTTCATGGTTATTGGTCTTCATCCACCTTAGCAATGGTTTGCTCTGTTTAACTTCTGAGAATACTTTATGTATAATAACACATTGTGGGCCACATTAATGATAACAGTTTAAAAACCAATGGTTTCCCTTGCCATTAACAGACAATTGATTCTTCATTTCATTCTTTCATACTGCATAAAAAGCAGGAAGAAGTATACCATTGGATGTCACATTTTGTAAGGCATTATAATGTGTCCCTTTGAATGCCATTAAAATATGTGCATAAAGCAGTAGATAATATAGATGAATGATTGCAGAGGGAGTGGAGCGGCTGGGACTTTGCTAGATTTGGAGATTTAACCACTTGACAATGTTGTCTCTTTGGGAATCTGTTGGTGAGATCGCAATGCTGAGTTCCCGGATACACACACCTGCCGTGGTCATTATGAAAGATTCCCGCCATTGCTACTTTATTTATTTATTCTTTATTTACATGGAAAAGGAGGACAAGCGGAGGACACTAGGTCTCACGCAATATTTGAATCATAGACAATGAGGAACATACCCTGTTTCCCCGAAAATAAGACCTACCCCGAAAGTAAGACCTAGCACTATTTTTCAAGATTCCTGTGATATAAGACCTACCCCGAAAATAAGACCTAGTTTGGTGGTAGCATGTGAGGGGGAACTTGAAGAGCAGGAGAGATGGCATCAGCCTAAAGGGACATACTGTATTAAGGGGATGACAGGGGACTCCCTCCGGCCAGCGCAGTGACAGGGAGCACTCCAGTACCATACCTCACCAACTGCTGTCCCCCTGAAGGCACTGCTTATTGTAATGGAACCGTACTGTATTGTGTACCGGTAAATGGTACCGTACTTTACCGCGCTGTCCACTGTCTGATGTCCCCACCGCTGGTACCGCTGTCCCTGATGGCAAAGCATGCCAGCGCTGTAGAAAGCAAGGCTGCGGCAACGGAGCCGCATTAGCAGATACTTCCCTTATAGCGCCAGTTACTGTGACAGGCGGAGTGATACCAGATAACGTTTGGATTGTTGTACATGAATAACTTTAGATTGTTGTACATTTCGTTGCACAGTAAAAAAAAATAAAAAATGAGACATCCCCTGAAAATAAGACCTAGTGTGTTTTTTTGGGGCAAAAAAAATATAAGACAGTGTCTTATTTTCGGGGAAACACGGTATTTAAAACATGTTAACAAGTTGTAAGATCAAGTCAGGTAACCGTACATGTCCCCGCCCTTAAGGCATTTTATGGTGAATATAAATGACCAACAAACAGAAACAGTAAGGGAACATTGTGCCGAGGCGAGCGGCCGAGTACAGCCCCACTATGTGGGAGGCTAGCCCGTGCCAGTTCCTCCTCAAACAGCACATACAAGACAGACAAGACATTTACGTACAAGGACTCACAAAGAGAGAGCAGAAGGAAACGCAAAAAGATTGGGAAAGAAAGCGTGGACGGAGGTCTCACCCCCCGGTGGTCCCAGGCCGCCCCTCCCCCCCACCCACACAT
>NW_017306648.1:153638-157889 GCF_000935625.1 Nanorana parkeri | reverse complement strand
TAGTTAATATCACAGACAATGCAGCACGAGGACATAGAATATCCCAAAGTAGGTTAGAACACCCAAAGCTAAGAGGACAGGGAGTCAGAAACTAGAATATCTCCTCAATTAAAGCCAACAGAAGATTCTGCCTAACAGACATCCCTTTTATTCCAAACATCAGCTGCTTTTACCATTGCCCTTACTTACACCAGCACTGGTTTCCCAGAGATCCTGGGATGGCGCAGGACTTCAGCGACTGTCTCCTTGGTCTCCTCCATCCTGTCTACATCACTGGAATCGATAACAAACACCACTCCATAGGACTCAGCATAGTAGTTCTTCCAGATACCCCGGATCTGCTTGCCACCGCCCAGGTCAAATATTGTGATGTCAAATCTTCCCTGCTTGATGTCTGCTTTGGAGAATCCTACTGTCGGGGCCACGTCTTCCGGGGATTCTGTTAGAAAGGAGCCAAAGGGTCAGGGTCATTTAATAAACCTTGAGGTCAGAAAATGGCAGCTCAGGAGTTTGCCACTGTCTAACCTGTACTACGAAAATAAAGAAATTCTGATTGGCTGCCGTGGTTGAGAAAATGCTGGCCCCAAACATAGCAAAACCACCCACAAGGCAATGCAACATGAGAATATTTAGCTAAAAATAAAAGCTGTTGTCTTTTTAGAATATCTAAATTTATCTCAATCGGAGGGAAAAAACGCCATGCTACAGAGTGTGGATGGAGGAATCTTCCCTGCTGAATACCCAAATGGTGACTACAGCTGATTCGCTGCAATGGCTGTTTGCTGACAATTTTCCACCTGACACCCTTGACAAAAGTCGATGTTTCAATCGAGCTGGGTGTTGAGGTGGTGCCAGCTTTGGTTTTACATTAATTTTAATGTTTGTTAAAGAAAAAAAATCCTGCTTGAGTTAGTTTTCCCATTTCATTTGCCCTGCACATGCACTCAGACATATTTGCTTGTGATATGTTCTGCTCTTGCTTAGCAGTGATTATGGTTGACTGTTTAAGGGCAGAGGTAGCCAAACACCGGCCCTCCAGCTGTGGTGCAGCCACAAATCCCATCACACCTCTGGAAGTCATGTCTGTTACCATTGCAGTCTTGCAATGCCTTATGGGATGTGTAGTTCCAGAACAGCAGGAAGGCTGAAGTTTGGCTACTCCTGGAGTAGGGTTTGCAAATGTTCCCCAGACAGATTCCGACCACTCACCTCCCTGGATTCCTTTCACAGTGGCGGTCTTGCCAGCATTGTCTAATCCCACCATGACCAAAGTCACCTTCCTGTAAGTCACAAAATGAAACCATTTAGCAGAGATAAACGAACAGCAAAATAATCATTAAAAAGGACCTGTATTAAATGTTTTTACATTTCAATGTAGCATCTTGGATGGGTAATATTGATCCCTGTCCTTCATATTGATGCTCTGAGGTACTGAATGACAACTGAGCCTTTCACACATCAGGCTAACCTCCCAACAGGCCGGCAGCAAGATGACACACCAGATTAGAAAATGTAACTTCTTCAGTATACCAAGCCTTCACCACATCTACAGCATCTACTTTCCCAACCCTTCTTTTAGCTTCTTCTATATTGTATAATATATCTATCTATATATTTATAGATAGACAGACAGACAGACAGACAGACAGACAGACAGACAAGTTCCTGAGAACCTGATCAGCTGTGAAGAGTCGTATACATTTTAGTGAAACAGTTCTTTGCAGGAGGATTGCTCCCTGTCTATGCAGGAAAGGAGCCTATGAATTTTACAATGGACATTTCTCAGGAAAGCTGTAAGTGATTGACGCTATGCATTTCATTTCATTTTATCCTTTCACTACCTCTGGGGTAGGCAACCTTGGCACTCTAGCTACAGTAAAACTACAAATGCCATCATGTCTTCCACTGGGAGTCATGTCTGTAGCTGTCAGAGTATTGCAATGCCTCATGGGACTTGTAGTTCCACACCAGCTGGAATGCCGGGGCTGCCTATCCCTGCCCAACAACAAAGTACTAAAAAGGGCTTTCTACCTTACAGGACATGTTTTCTTTGCCTTCTAAAACTCACATCAGCATAGCAGTTGGCACAGCGCTGAGAGCAGCTATTCTCTGACCAGTTACAGACCTGTAATAAGTTGTTTGAGAATGTTATAGCTTTAGAATATCTACCTCCTTGTAAGCAAACAAGCCAATTGAGGCTGAGCCAGTTGGGTACTAAGGCTGCAGCTGACAGATGCGGCCGCTGTCACCCTGTCATTTACTTCAATGGGTACAGCAGACGCATCTGAACAGGCACACCTGGGAATCCTGCCCCATGTAAATGCAGCCTAAGAGATATTTCAGCATTCAACAGTTTTTCTTTTCTTTCTAAACAGACCAAAGTGGTTATGTCGTCTATTCTGCCTCCCCAGTCATGTGATTTCAGATACCTGAGCTGCAGCTTACATATCACATCTCAGATAACTAATACTCAGGATCATACAGATTAAGCAAGCTTTAGCTTATCTGCTGTGCCCATACAGTAGGCCAGGGAAAACCCAGAAACCTGTTGTACAAAGGTGTGTATAGGTGTAGAAAGCAGAAAGGTTTCCTGTCATGTAGGTGTGTAATGTGGCCAAACCCAGGCAGCGGTCTTTATACCAGTGCCATGTAAATACTGACAATAAATAGGCACATCAGAAGTTGTTAGAGAGATTTCCCATCACTTCCTGTCCTGACAAGACGTCAAGGGTTAATTCCCCATTAGGGTCACCCATTCCTCTATCCAAAACCTTTTGGCTGAAGTCAGTTACCAGCAGATGACCAATCATGTGACCTCTTACCTTACTGGGTGACGCCATCGTTTGAACAAATCCCGACAGCAATTTGCCATGAGGCTGAACATAGGAAATCCGGGAATCGCAGCTAACTAGAACGAACGGCGCTTTCGTTTTTAGGAAGGCTCCAACATCCTGAATCCTCTGCAACACCTTCCAGGTTCCTCTAATTCAGACAATTATCCTAAAGACAGAGAAACAGGAATCAGGCTTTCCGCAATTTACCTTCAAAATGACTTTGAATAAATGAAAGCACTTCCAATGGGGAAAATGACCATGGCAGTGCTCTCCATCAGGCCCCTTACATTGGTCTGGGATGACGTCAGATGAGGACAGTCAACACAGCGCCATCCCAAAAATACAGAAATGTGTCAAATGCAATAAAAATGAATAAACTAATCTATCAGTTTCACAGAGATCCAAAAGGAGGAACCCAAATCCTTTCCCCTAAGCTGAGGGACCTTCCCAATTCTTCCCTGAAATGTATAACATTTGTAACAACTCATCATCACTATGACAATGGGCGAAATGTAAAATAACAACGTTGTGATGAAACAAGAAAACATACCAAAACTCAAGCTTTCTCATACCAGACCCTGCCACAGGTATGAAAGGACTCTGAGCTGGCAGAAGGAATGATCTACATATGTTTGTAGTGTGGCCGTCACCCATGGTGAGCATGTTGTGTACACAAGTACACTGTACACCCAACTCTCCTGTCAAAGGCTGAAGAATGTGCCGGGACTTCTAGTTCCCACACACCTGGGAGCTTTGGGTGCTCCTGGCCGCTTCCTCCTCCTATTCTGTTTTTTCATTGTGGACCACACAAGCTCCCAGGAAGAACCGGAGACCCTCATACAGGCAGAGGGAGGTATTCAAACCAAGATCCACCAACTGGCATCCCCGAGAGATATACAAAAAACAGGGCTGTAGAAGGCAAACACCATAAGACATGCAGACAAGACTACTCCCCATATTACATAGATTTGCTTTTATTTAATAAAAAAAAATGATCCCATTAGCCCTGGCACGTCCTTTTTAAGAGTGACAACACTCACCTACTACCTTATAATGCTGCAGTGATGTTGTCACCCCGCCATGAGCGTTATGACTGTGTAGTACGATGTGCCAATCGCTTTTCCTTACACTATCCAACCTGCACATAACAGAAGATTTCACTGGTTGCTATGGAAAGAAAAGATGCTTTGCCACATAGGATTCTGACAGATGGGCTGTCTGGTGGTGAAGGGTGAGCCGGGCCCAATCAGTGTACACCCCGGGCTGATGTCATGTGCACAGTTCCTAACTGCCCCTGGCTACAAACTGTCCTGTCCCCTGGTTCCTGATAGTCGCATCCCAAGAAGCACAACATTCTGCTTTTTCTCTGGAATCAAAGTGCGGCACTTCATCCATAATGAATACACAGCATTTGTCT